>NC_143264.1:52556486-52858409 GCF_984573655.1 Nuphar pumila | reverse complement strand
AAATAGTCATATCGAGAATTGCTTTATGATGTGCTATTTAATGTCTACAGAGAGAATGAAGACTTTAAGCAAGTCGACATTCTTGAGTGGGATTAAAATAGTTATTTCTAAAATGCTTTTGAGGTGGCTTTTAATGCTTACAGAAAGAATGATGACTTTAAGTAAGTCGACATTCTTGAATGTGGATTTTAAAATAAATAAAGTCTTTTTCAAACACAATTGTCTTGTATATAAAATAATATTTGTTTTCTCAAATTGTTAATTCAAGATGAATGGTTGTGAAGTACACTAAATGCTTGAGTAATACTTATATTACAAATAGTCATTTCTCAAATAAATGTTTGTGTATTATCTTTTCATAATTTGTCTTTTCTTACATAAATGTTTATGTATTATGAACCAAAATTTCTTACGTAAATATTTGTGTATTATGAACTAGTGTATTTTGTCTTTTCTTACATAAATGCTTATCTATTATGAACCAATACATCTTTTCACATTTTGTCTTTTCTTCATAAATGCTTATGTATTATGAACCAATACATCTTTTCACATTTTGTCTTTTCTTACATAAATGCTTATGTATTATGAACCAATACATCTTTTCACATTTTGTCTTTTCTTCATAAATGCTTATGTATTATGAACCAATATTTCTTATATAAATGTTTGTGTATTATAAATTAATGCATTTTGTCTTTTTCTTTCATATTTGAAATCATTAGCTTTTATGTCTTTTCAAGTTGTCTTTTTCATAAATGCATGTTAGAAGGTACAATTAATGCTTTTGAAATCATGAGCTATTATATCTTGTCAAAATGTCTTTTTCATAAATGCTTGTAGGAAGTACAATGATTTGTTTCAAAAAGGTGTTTTTGAAATGCTACAATATACATAATGTATCCTTTTATGAAAGCTTAACTTTTTGTAAATAAATGGCTTGTATGATTTCAAAGCATATAGTCTAATATGAAATATGCATGCTTTTGAAGGTTCTGTTACATATGACTCTAAAGAAGAAAAAAAATCTTCATCTTGAGGTAGCCGATCTTCTTGGATAATCTTTATGAATGTATGGCCCATCAAGCTTTTTCTTCAGAGAGTATGATTGCATAAAAAAGTTGCACTTGATCAAGTTGTCTTCACTCTTCTTAAGTGAAATAACCTTGCATCAAATACTCGTTGAATACATAGCACATCATATCCAGTCATAATATAACATATTCAGTTTCACATATGAAAGCATATCATATTTATCATGTATCATATATATGCATCATGAAAGCATATCATATTTATCATGTATCATCAAAACATAGTTTCTCAACATTCTTAGCTTCATAAAAGCGATTGAGTGAAAAGGCATTGATAAAAGAATTTCACACAGATAAAGATGATTCCTGGCAATTTTGGGCAGTTTGATATCCTGGGCATTTCCCATGATGATCCTTTTGCACTCTTTTGAGTCATGGAGTTTTCTTTGGCTTTTACATCATCCTTCATTTTGGAGATGTCCTGACTTTTCTCTCTTTTTCAGGGAAGGGTACATCACAAACTCCTTCATCTCGGAGATGTTCCGATCCTTCTTTTATCTCAGAGATTTAGGCTTGATGACATCGGTTCTAAAAGGTCTTTTAGATGATAGCAGAAATCAAATATCTTTTAGGGTTTGGCGGTAGGTTCATCACATCCGCCTTCATCTCGACGGTGATCCGAACTTTCCCTGGGAGGATCCGTCACAAACTCCGTCATCTTGGAGATGTTTCAAATCTTCTTTGGCCTTGGAGATCTAGCTCGCATAATTCGCCTTCATCTTGATGACAATTGAGAGATCCCTTTTGCGAATATTTGATTGCAGCTCAAATGACTGAGGAGATATGGATTGGGTAGGTTTCCTTTTACTTTTTTACTGCCCAGGATATTTCCACTGTCTTACTGCCGAAAGAACGATCTTTAAGAATGTGCCATAACTATGATCAATATCAATTCACTTATGGCCTATCAACATCATTGAATTTTTCCTTTGCCGGTCATATCAAAGATTTTTCTTCGCCCTCTTGGTTGATCAACAGAAAAAGCTTGAATTTAGTTCTTATTTCGCAAAAGTCTTGCTCTTTTGAGAATAATACTAAAGGTAGTTTGAGGTAATTCTTTTATGTGATGAAAACTTTGAGATCAACAACGACTTTTGATAGCAAATTGACAAAGTATTTTAGGAATCCTTAATGAAAGAAATCGCTTGATATCGAATCGACACGTCCGTGACAAAATTCTCCTCTCTTTTTCTCCAAAAAGAGAGACTCAGGCTTAGCCCTTACCTGAATGGGAAGTTGGAAATACTCCTCTCTTCCTCAAAGAGGAGGTGTTTGCAAAATGGAACTTTCGAAGAAAAATTAAGTTTTCGTCAAAACTCCCTATCTCTAGGCTTCTCTTATGGAAAGGCGGCCAAAAAACAAAGTTGAGAAAGTATCACAGAGGAACGAGTTCATCACACTCTCCCTAGAAGAGGGTCCTTTGTGAAGGGGTTGGCCAAAGATGAGAAAAAATGGGGGCCACGAAAAGAAACGAGCTTTCGTCGAAGCTCTCCCTAGAAAAAGGGTTCTTTTGTTTAAAGTTGGTTATTGTTTTACAAACTGTTCGCGAAGAAAATGAGTCCCTTCAAACTCTCCCTAGAAGAGGGTTCTTGTGAACGAAAGATGGTTGCATGTGAAAGGAACGAGCTCCCTCGAACTCTCCCTGAAGAGGGTCCTTCGCAAGAGATAAAAATTGATTTTTTGACAAAAAATGGTAACCCAAAGGTTGAAATTGAGAATTTAGAGCTTGAGTTTTGATGTTTGGTTAGTACAAAGACTGAACCTGGGCGGCTAACTGATCAGTCAGCCAGACACTAGCACGAGCGCTAGATGTACCAGCACTGGATTTCGAAAAATGCCCCAGTACGAGCGTTGGGTTTAGAAAATGCATAACAGTGCGAGCACTGTGTTTTTGAAAGTGCACATCAGTATGAACGCTGGTTTTAAAAAAAAATGCACACCAGCATGAGCACTGGGTTTTCGAAAAATGCACCCCAGCATGAGCACCGGATTTTCGAAAAATGCACCTTAGTACGAGCACTGGGTTTTCGAAAATGCACACCAGCATGAGCACTGGATTTTTCAACGGAGATTTGAACTGGAGACCGACATTCTAAGATACTCGAGAATTGAATAAGAATGATTGCCGGTGTTTCAGGATTATTCCTTATCCTGAAGGGGAAATTCAGGTTTGTCCCTTAACCTGAAAGGGAAAGTTCAAGGAGAACTCTGGTTCAAATGCGAGCATTAGATCATCAGGGGAAATTCAGGCCGGAACTTTGAGAAAATAAGGATATACAAAAGCGAAAATCCAAGTCGGGACTCGGTTTTTCAAATATAAGAAATGAGTGAGAATCGAGTTTTAAGGACTCAAATTCTCGACACCATGATTTGTCCAACACGAGCATTGGCTTCAAAAGGAAGTTCAAGTCGGAACTTGAGACTTCAGAAGTAAGAATATACAAAAAGAGAAAAAATCTGAGTCGGCACCCGGTTTTTAAACATAAGAAATGAGTGAGAATTGAGTTTGAAAACTTGAATTCTCGACACAACGATATGTCCAACACAAGCATTGGATTCAAAAGGAAGTTCAAGTCGGAACTTGAGGCTTCAGAAGTAAGAATATACAAAAGGAGAAAAATCTAAGTCGGAACCCAGTTTTTAAACATAAGAAATGAGTGAGAATTGAGTTTGAAAACTCGAATTCTCGACACAACGATCTGTCCAACACGAGCATTGGATTCAAAAGGAAGTTCAAGTCGGAACTTGAAGCTTCAGAAAAATAAAAGGGGGAACCCAAGCCGGAACCCGGATTTAAGAAAAAAAATGATAAAATGAAAAATGAAATCCTGAATCGAACTCAGATGTGAAGGAAACGATTCCAACCCGGGAGTCAGAACTTGAAGGATTGACAAAAGCATGAATAGATTTTGACGATGAAGGTGAGAGATTTATTCGAGACCCTTAACCCAAGATGGCCTAAGATCCGAGTCTATTTATGACAGCTTCAGGATTTTCCCTTATTCTGAAGGAGTATAGACTAAAATTTGATGTGAATTGAGGAATTTATGAGAAATAATTCAGGTTTATCCCTTAACCTGAGAGGGAAAAGAATAAAATTTATAAACATGGGGAAGAATTTAAAGAAATTTATTGAAAATTTATTTTGAAAAGGAATTTTCACGGGTAGCATTGGTGCTCCTATGAGGGGTATCAGGATTATCCCTTGTCCTGAACGGGAAAAAGAATAGAATTTAAGAAAATTTAATGGAGAAATTGATATAAATCTAGAAAATTAATAAAGATTGATAAAACTTGTATTTATAAAAGAATCCTCATAGGTAGCGTTATTGCTCCTACGAGGGGTTTCAGGATTATCCCTTATCCTGAATGGGAGCACCTTGAATAAAGAGGGTCAGGTTTATCCCTTAACCAGAGAGGGTAAATGAATGAAAGAATACCTCATGGGAAAGAGGCATCAGGTTTATCCCTTAACCTAAAAGGGTTAAAGAGGAAAAGATCAATAAAATAAAATTGATAAAACTTGATAAAATTTGACAAAATTGATAAACTTAACAATAATTTGATGAAAACTTGATTAAATTGGAGAATGAAACCAACACAATTAATAAAGATAACAAGATTAATCAAAAATTTGATAAAGATTTTTAGAAAAAGATTCGTATGATCCTGCCTGCATATGATGAAGGAAAGTGAGTATAGATCAAAAATAAAAATGCCCCAATATCATGGAGAAGTATGTGAGAATTCAATAGAAGATTGTTGCTTTATTGAAAGAGACTTTTGAAGATTACAAAAGGCTAGGATGAACAATTTAAGTGTAGAATCTTTTCAAATGTAGAACGTTGATAGAATCGAGCAGTTCCACTCCGTCTACATTGATCAGGCGATAGGAATTGCGGAGCAGCACTTCCTTAACCACATAGGGGCCTTCCCAATTGGGTGACCATTTGCCTTTCGATTGATGCTTGAGATGAGCTGTCGATCTTAGCACAAGATCATTGACTCAGAATCTTCTTTCAATAACTGATTTGGCGTAGTGTCGAGCTATCCTCTGACGATAGGCTTGAGCATGTTCTGCTGCCTTGAGTCTTTTCTCATCTAACAGATCAAGCTGTACCAACTTCTGTTGTTGATATTGATCAAGTAGAAGTTCTATGAGCGATGCAAATTTGAGTGCGGGCTTCTGAACGTGAAGAGGTAATACTACCTCGGTCTCGTAGACGAGCTCTGAAGGAGTAGCATTGGTTGGGGTCGAAATGGTGGTTCGGTATGCCCAAAGTGCATCGTGCATCTATTCGTGCCAATCGCGGCCTGTTTCCACTGTTCTTTCCAGAATGCGGATTAAAATCTTGTTGGTGGCCTCAGCCTAGCCATTTCCTTGAGGATAATAGGGAGCTGAGAAGTGGTGATAAATCCTGAACTTCGAGTAGAAGGTTTTCATCCTCTCATTCTTGAAATGGCTGCCATTATCTGACACGATATCATGCGGGACGCCAAAGCGACAAAGAAGATTTTTGTGGATAAAAGAAACCACGTGCCGGCCTTCTACCGTCCGTAGAGTTACAACTTTGACCCATTTGGTGAAGTATTCTGTAGCCGCGAGGAAGTATCGGTGGCCATTAGAAGCTGAAGGGGTGATGGGGCCGACCACGTCGAAGGCCCACATCGAAAAAGGCCAAGGAGAAACCACGGGCTGCAAGTATGCGGCTGGCACATGAATGGAAGGTGCGTGCATCTGACATTTGACGCACTTCCTTACAAATTGATGGCAATCCTGCTGCATGGTTTTCCAATAATACCCTGCCCGGATAATTTGCTTGACGAGCGTTTGGTAGCCGACGTGACCACCACAAATTCCCTCGTGTGCCTCTCGGACAACTTTCATGGCTTCATCCTTATCTAAGCATCTGGCGTACTCAGAATTGAACCCACGATGGTAGAGAGTATTGGCGAGGATGAAATAACGTGCTGACATGAGCTGGATCGCGTGTTGCTTCTTTCTTGGCATTTTCGATGGAAATTCACTAGTTTCAATAAAGTTCTTGATGTCTTGGTACCAAGGCTTCTCTTTCTGAGTGGCTTGATTTACTTGCTCAGCTGGAATGTAGGCAGGTTGATCAAGTCTGCCAATCTCGAAGAAACGACAAGATTCACTGTCTTTAAACGACAGGATGGAGCCTAAACAGGCTAAGCCATCTGCTATATGATTGTATTCTCTCTTGACATGATTAAGCTGAAATTCTTCAAAGTTGCCTATGAGAGCTAAGGCAATCTTTTGATAAGGGATCAACTTTGAATCCTTGACCTGCCATTCAACGTTAATTTGACTGACGACAAGCAATGAGTCGCCAAAGGCATGTACTCTTTTGACATCAAAGTTTTGCAAAATCTTGAGGCCTTGTATTAGAGCTTCATACTCGGCCATATTGTGAGTACATTGGAAGTCGAGCTTGAGGGAATAAGGGAGCATCTCCTTTTCAGGAGTGATTAGCAAGATCCCAATTCCTATACCAGTGTGATCATCGCAAAATTTTTCCTCTCTCGTGGTTTCTCTCTCTTCCTTCTCTTTTCCTTTCCAACCTCTTATTTTCCTCCTTTTTGAAGGGAGAAGAATAAAAGAAGAAAAAAAAAAGAGAAAGAGAAGAGAAAAGAAAGAAAGAAAGAGGGAAGAGGAACTATTTTGCGTAGTCTCACTTGACCTTTATTTGAAAACATTTAGAAAATTACTCCCCTCCGTTTTGAAAATTCGCGGGAAAGATGGAGAGACGGGATTCGCTCGTCGGTACGAGGTTCGACCGTTCCTGGCGCCTTTACCAGGGGTAATCGAACCAAGAATCGAATCTGTGCCTTTTGCTTTGTCTAAATATAATCTAAGAATTTATTCTAACTCTAAATGCACAAAGAATCATGCTTGTGCGATGCAAAATGTATGCTCCTTCTGAAAGACATTTTGAAAATTTCCAAGTGTTCTGAGATGGATTTGATAAGAGAGTGAAGAAATGATTTGAATCTAACTTTAGGACTTTTGAGAGGAGTTCTAAGTTTTTGAAGTAAATCAGGGTTGGGAGAATAAATGAGAAAGAATGACTTGAAGCTTTGAAAATGAAGAGAAGTGAAGTTTCAAAGTCAGAAATGGATTTTGAACTTTGAATTTGATTTTAGGAAAGGAAATGAATACTTGAATTTAGATTTTGAAGTTTTAAATTGGAATAGATTGAGGAATTCAAATGGTATTTAAGAATATAAATTGATTTAGGGAGTTCAGATGAGATCTGAAAATGGAATTGGATTTGAAGTTTAGAATTGGGAATGGAGTTGAATCTAAAGATGGATTTAAGATCTGAGATCTGAGATCCGAGATAAAATAAGGTTCTGGATCCTAAGATGGATTTGGATCAGAGGTCTAAGATCCAACATGTGATTGAGTTCTGGATCCTAAAATGGAACTGGATCTGAAGTCTGAGATCCAATATAGAGTTGGAGTCTGGATCCGAGAATGGAAGATTGGACCTGAAGTCTAAGATCCAAAGTGAAATTGGTTCTGGATCCTATAAGTAAAATTGGATCTGAAGTCTGAGATCCAATATGAGTGTTGAATCCTGGATCTTAAAATGGATTTGGAGTTAAATTCAGAAGAGGAATCAAGAATTTCTAAGTCTGATGTAAATTTGAAAAGGAATTTCAGACATTGAATTTTGAATATACAGATGAATCCCAAAGTCAATTTAGACCTGGGATTTGAAGCTTGAAATGAATCAAGAATCTCAAAGTTAAATTGAACTTTGAGTTTGATTGGAGCTTTTTGAAAATGAATTTGAAATTTCAAAGTAAAATTGAACTTTGAAGATGAATTTAAATTGAAAATTTTGAATATGAAATGAAATTGATATCTCAAAGTTAAATTGGACTCTGAGATGGAAAATGAAATAGAATTGAAAAAGATGAACAGGATTGAAGATTGATTGAAGAAGATATTTATACCACTTGGAGTTTTGAAAAAGTAATTTTGAAAATATGATGCAGTTCTACCCTAAATAATGAGTGAATTAAAAGAATTTTAAAATTGGATTTTGAAAAGCTATCTCATTCTTTGGATGAATTAAAATAAGATTGAAGATATAATATATCCTTGACTATGGTCATTGAATATATTATATAATAATCTATATTTTAAATTTAGGTGAAGAATGAAACACATTTAGTGCTTTTATAGAATTTAAAATGAAATTAACTCTCAATATACCCTGACTATGGCCATTGGTATATATTTTGGATTAATTTTAAGTTAAATTCTGATAAAAGAAGAAAATATTTAAGGAAAATATGATGAATTTTGAAAAACGGACCCAGTGTGGATCCAATGTTATTTTGTAAAAGATAAAAACACTAAGTCTTGTCCACACCCTGACTATGGCCATTGATGTGGATCATCAACTTAGGATTAATTTATCTCTTACGAAATGGTGCACGTGCCATTCGTGTTTCACCATTGTGAGATTTTGAGAAATAAAGGAAGAATGTATGAAGAACCAGTAATTCATGATATCTATAATGCTCATTCATTCTAATCTAGAGTAGAAAATGTAAATTCTCATTAAGATTCTAAGTGGTTACAATCCTTGAAATTTGAGATTTGAGGTACTAATATCTCTAATCTGAGGAAGCAATACAAATTCCCCACGACTTCCCTGTGAAAGAATGAATTAGCACCATATTGAAAACAAAAATTGTATGTGATTTGTATTGATCCTAATACAAGGTGATTATACTCATGTTGAATGAGGAAGGTATATCCAATGGGTGGGGTCAAGAGCCAGGATGGTCCAAGGTGAACCATCATGAACTATGGTAGTTCCTGATGGACTACCATAGAGGAAAGGGGACATGGTGGTTCATTGTAAGCCACCTGTGAAAACGCAACAACTATGATAGTTCGTTATTGAACTACCATAGAGGAAAAGAAGACACAGTGGTTCATTGTGAACCGCTGTGAAAACACAACAACTATGGTAGTTCATTATTGAACTACCATAAAGGAAAAGAAAACAAAGTGGTTCATTGTGGACCACTGTGAAGACACAGCAACTATGGTAGTTCATTGGTGAACTACCATAGAGGAAAAGAAAACAAAGTGGTTCATTGTGGACCACTGTGAAGACACAGCAACTATGGTAGTTCATTGGTGAACTACCATAGAGGAAAAGAAAACACAGTGGTTCATTGTGAACCACTGTGAAAACACCGTAGGGTGATGATCATTTGAGAGGCTGCGTGAAAGCAAAACGCAGCGAAATGCTGCAGTATGGCAGGTGTCTTTGGTGGAGGCAGGGTTGTGTATGGAATCACAACAGGTTGGTAGCTGAAGATTGATTGAAGACAGCATGACTAGGGTGATATGTACAGCATACAAGGACCACAGAGCATATGTTAGCATATAACCACGAAAACAAACTTGCCGAAGTCGTCAGATCTGTAGCATGAACAACATAGGTTGCAGAATAATTGACTGATAGTTATTAAAACCAGTTCATGAGGAGGCCAGACAGGTTCACAGGCTCATAGTTTTGACAGTGATGGTGAATGCTAGTGAGATAGCAGTATGTAATGCAACGGTAGTGTGTGAAGATGAGCAGGTTATGACCGTGGCTTTTAAGTACTATGGCATTTACAAGAAATAAACACACTAAAAAAATGATGAATGACCTATAGCAAACTGATTTTGCGTTATTCAATCAACCGACCTCTATCCATTGAATTCACAGAATAGTCTGAAATTCCATCACTGCATAATAGATTGATGAGAACTAATCATATAAACCAGGAGAGGCTTCTAATTCAGTGAACTCATCAGGCCTTCCCGATTAGGAATGACCCCAAGCAAAACTTATGACAAGCACCAATCTAATTTTGCAGTAAGAACCAATATTTTCTAAGGAAGTTGTGTCAAATTTTGTAATGAACAAAGAGGAAAACCCATCCTAGATTAAGCAATTAATAACAAGAATGGATGCTGGAAGGGGAGTATCATACCTGCTGTATACGGGTACTATCAATAGGTTACTGGTGATATGCAGTGAATAGCCATTCACTTAATCAGAAATCAGTTTGAAGTAAATATTGGCAGGACAGGTTTCTACAGTATTAACAGGTGGGTTTTTGGTGGTGTAATGAAAATACATGATCGTGAAATGCCAATGGGGAGTATTTTTAACAATGGAAGTATGTATGTGGGTGCGAGAGGTGTTATACTTGCTGAAGGTGCAGCAAGACATGCTGTGAAATGGTGAATCTACATGCTGCTGGGCCTATGCAAGCCTAGCAGAATTGTAATGGACAGGGGTATGATGCTATAGCTGTAGCGGGTAAGTGGTGGACATGGTTTATAAGCTTGAGGCGGTATATGTTTGTACAAGATGCATAAACTACTTCATAGCATGGTATGCCAGTATGAGTTGATGCTGAGCTATGCTAGAGCAATGCGTAGGAATTCTAAAGGATGTTGATGAAGAGGCAGTCATAACAGGGGAACCTTGTCGATGTCCTATGAAGCTTTCCTTGCAAATCAGTTCTATCAAGTACATATTTCATTAAAAGATGACACGGAGGGGAGGGGGGTATCTCCTTCTGAACATCACTGTCTTCAAATGCTTTTGGCCCTTTGATGGCCCACGATTATCATAAACATAATACAGCAGGAAAAATACAAGGGCGACCCGAAACACCTCCTGGGTATGGCCGATGGAATTCTGTAATGGTGGTGGTAGGTAGCTGAATTTGTTCACACGGTGACAGTCATTTTAGCATTCTACTGAATAAGTCGTCCAAAGACCTAACACCAATATGATATGCAAAGCTTTTCCTAAACAAGCAAAAACTCCCTTGAGATGTGTATGCAGATGGTGTCATACCATGAACAAAATTGAAATCAGGATTGGAGCATATGTGCTTGGCAATAGCTTACTACTCAGATTTTTGAATCAGTTATAGTATGTCGCCTTGATGGCGGCAATGAATAGAGATGATGGTGAGATGCTGTGAGTGAGGCAAGTGACTATACAGGTGCCGCAGGTGATAGATGCAGGATGTACAAGCAATATTGTAAGTACAATGAAAGAAAAGGGAGATCAATAGGAAATGACAAAAAAAAAATGATAAAATAAAGATGAAATTTATTCACAGGCCATAGAACTTCTCTCTTGTTAATCTCTATTATCCCACTAGGATGAACATGGTGATATTATGTTCAGCTTTCCACACTTGTTCATCTTTATCTCCACCACGTCGGAAGACCAACGACCTCCCTTGATGGGAAATCAAACTAAGAAAACTCAGTTAATGACATATATCAAATTCAATAAACTTAGTCAACTTAGTGAAGCTCAACTGAGCTCATCAAAACTTAGTTAAAAAATCTAATGAAACTTGACAAAATTCAATTGAGATGGCCAATGGAGTTTCAGTAAAGCAAACAATAGAGATTGCAATTACTATTCACCAGTGAAACTTAATTAACTCAGCAGTTGCAATTAGTAAAATTATAATGAAAAACCAACTCCGAAAACAGCAATTTAGGAAGAAGAAAAAAAAAATGATGATCGATCCAGATGACCGATTAAATTCTGTTGCTTTTGCGCTGAAACCCGGCAAATGCATGAACGAATCTGACGATCTAAATGCAATTACTCTGACTTAGAAGCCCGAGTTATGCTGAGGCAGGATGCTCGCTGGAACTCAGCTTAGATCCACAAATTTCACAGTTATGCTTTTGATGCCAATGATTCAGATATTCACGTTATCGAACTCCGGCTAGTAGAAGTCAGTGGTTAACCCAAGATCCCGGCTGTGGCAACAGTGGATACCAAATCTGAGCCCAATATTGTTCTTGATTTGCAGTGAGTTGGGGGAGTACTGTACACTCCCTGGTCATTCAAGCCTTTGGCGAGCTGGGCAGAGATCATCATCACTATTGGCTTTGCATTTCTGTATCTTTGTGTCTTTACTACTATCATGCAGATCAAAAGATGGATCAACGGGAGACAAACTAGGCTTTCCCTTTTATCGTCCGCCAGAATTTCTTGTTTCTTTCATTGCTAGAATTCATGTTCTAAAACTTGTAATGGCATTTTAATTCAGAAAAGGAGTAGTATTGGAGTATCTTGCAGTTCCTCTACATCCCTTTTTTTTTTTTTTAAGTTCACAGCATTTTGACTTCATGGCTTGGGCCCATGAATTGTCCTTGGACTTGCTGTTACAAGAGTCTGAACAGAGGACATCCCAGAATGACTTACCATGGGAGCTAAACCTCTGAGGACCTCTTGAGAAAGTTTCCTGACAGTGATTCCAAATAGGTGGATGCAAGCACTTCCGAAGCAATACATCATTACTCTTCACCCCCAACACACATTCAGATGTACATACAGGCATTTTATTCCACCGAAGTTGAACATAATGCAGAGATGTTTTAAAGACTTACTGATGATATGAAAGAGCAACTTCCAATTCGATTATACTTGTCTCCTCTGTAAGTTGTGAATTTTAAATACCGAAGTGAAGAGGTTGGAACAAGCGTTGGGGTTCCAAGCTGAATCATCTGCTTCTTGAGTAATCGTTGATGCTCAGCATCAACATTACCCATTGTAGGTGGAGTACATAGGTAAAGAAAAAAAAAACAAATTTCAATGCGATAATGATCTAAACGCACAAATGAAGGCACTCTGGCTGGTAAACGTGATAATCTGAATGTTCAGACACGCGAAACATTCAAATGAAATACCTGGGAGACCAACCAATATGACGGAAGTAAAAAAAAAAAATGGAAGCAAAGTTGAGCATCAGTAAAAATTGAACAGAGATTATTGGATTGTCGAACCCAATAATATGAGCAAAACAAGCAAAGGAGATAAACAAAATACGAAAAGAAATGTAGGAATCAGGAAATTCATTCTCGCTGTTGCACAAGAGAGGGATTAATGTTGCAATAAGCAACCCAATCCCCTCAAGGGTGCTTTTAATGGGGTCAAGAAAAGAAAACAGGAAAAATTTAGGAAATCAAAGAAGATGCAGAGGCAAGGGATGCTTACCGTGACCGAGCTTCGACTGAGGGAAAGGAAGTGTGTCTCCTGTATGTTGCTGCAAGGTGGAGGTGAATGGAGCTGAGCGGCAAATGCCTCTACGGGGTGCTGCAGAAATCCGGACAAGGGATAGACAATGCTCCTTCAGTGGTACTGGAAGGGGTCCTTTTGTTTGCAGGAACCGTATCGACTAATGGAAATTTAATCTCTCGTCCGACCAGAGTGAATCCGAGAAGGGGTAGAGGATAAAAACCGATGATCAAATAGGTGAATGGCGGATCGTGAAATGGCGTAAGGAGAATGGATGCATGAATCAAAGGGGGGGTCGAGAGTCCGATCCTGTAAACACACCAAATTTTTACCTTCATCCAGTGTTTGTCCATTTCATAAGTCATCACAGATCATTGCATGTCATTGCACGCATTTTGCATAGCATTGTATGACATTGCATCTCATTTTCGAGATCCAGCACTCCTATTTCAAAACATTCAATCCAGATTTGAATTTTAAAGCTTTATTTCAAAATCAATTTCAAAACCTGGGTTTTTTTCAATACTCTGTCATTTTCCAACCCCAGGACTTTGTATTTCGAAATATTTTCTCAGAAAACAATCTGGATTCCTTTCAAATTCAAACTTTAATCGATTTCAATTCACAGATGAGACCCATTTAGATGGTGTCGCTTCTGAATGCCTCTATTCATCAAATTTCTCAAATTTTTGAAAGTTTCAGTCCGATCAGGACTCTGTCTCAGAGTCCTAATCCGGTCAAAAGTTTGGTTTTTAAGTCTGTTTTACTTCCATTCTCAATCTTTTTCGTTTGTTTTCGAAATTTAGGTCAGTTTACAGAGTCCAGTTAGTTTAGGACTCTATTTTAGAGTTCGGTCGAGTTGGGAGTTTAGCCCTGACTGTGTTTTCTGACTTATTTCATTATTTCTTGACAAAATCTTTTGAAAATTCTTTCATTTGGCTTTTAAAATCTAAAATCTCAGAGTCCTAAGAGTTCAGGACTCTAACCCGGAGTTCCAGTTCGCTTGAGACCCTATCTTGAATTTTAAATACTGATTTTAACCCTTTTTCAAAGCCATTTTCAGTGTTTATTTCAAAAATGTTCAAAATTCGATGTGGGCCCACTTAGTTGGCACCATATCCAGAGGAATTCTAACTCAGTTAGGACCTTATGCCATTTCAAAAATCCTAATTTTAAGTTTACTTTTGAAAATCTTTTGAAAACTCCTTCAATTTCAAGTTTTAAAATCGTTTTTGAAAAACTCAAGTAGGGCCCACTCGGGGTGGCGCCATATTCGAGTAAGTCAAGGCTAGACTAGGGTTAGTTGATGTCTTGGTTAGTGTTAGAGGTTTAGAAGAGTCAAAACCATTTTGAAAAACTCATTTTTGAAAGTTAGTTTTTAAAACTAGTGTTTTTAAAGGTTTTTAAAAGTGTTTTAAAAACCCAATGTGAGAGAATGCCAAGTGGCACCACATTTGGGGGATTCTTAGGTTTAGCTAGGGGTTAATTAGGAACTATTTAGGATAATTTAGACTAAGGGCATATAGGTAACTCCACCCAAAAATCGCCCCCCCCCTTTAGAGTCCAAAATTTTCAAAATTGTCAATTTTTAAACCTAATTTTTTTATTATAAATAGAGGCATAAGGGGGGTCGATTTTCCCATCTCTCTCCTATTGAGTTCTTGGAGCTTCTCTCTCCTCTCCAGCCCTTCCTCCATTGCTGCAACTCCAAGGTATGAACTTCTTCACTTTTCTTATTTTATTTAATGCTTTTTAATGCTTTAAACCTAGATTTAGGCTTGGACACCCCTCCTTATGGAAGATCAACCATGGTTTCACCTCAAGAACCATCAAGAACCAGCAAGAACAATCCAAGAAGGTGATATAACCCTGTTTTGGATAATTTACAGAGATTTTAATCCATTAGAATTGATTTTAAAATGATTCTTTGCATTATTAACCAATAAAATATATGATTTACCCTTTTTAATGGGTTAAATCTATGTTTTAAAGGTGATATCAAATTCCAGCCATTGATTCCCTGTTTTTAATTTATTTTCATGGTTTATTCATGTTTGTTTTACGTTCTATAGCATAGAAATAAGTTTTTTTTACTGTTTATAGTTTATTTTATTTATTTACATTAGTTAATGCATGGTTTTTCAAGTTTCTTAAATTTCTGTGTGTTCTAGGTTTAGAACAGTAAAGATGATGTTATTTCGGATTGAAGCACTCATTGTTTATTTCTGATTTTTTTATATGTGATGCATGCATGAGTTATTGAATTAATGTAGAAAAATCAGAGGTTTTGGATCTCGGAAACCCTGTCAAAAAAATCAGAAATCAAATCGGGTTTTTAAAGCTTTAAAATCGTGGTTAAAATCAAGAAGGTAACTTGCTGTTATGATATTTCTCTCATCTTATACCCGATTTTAGATCTGTAAAGTGCTATGGATTCACATTGAGTCGATCTGTCTTATGTGAAATTTGCGGATTTTTTGATCACTGTTTAGTATTTTTCCCCTTTCAGAGAATCTGTTTTTAAATTTAAAACTCGTTAGGGTTTACCAAAACCCTAATCAGACTTGTGTTAGTCATAAATCCCAAACCACAGATCCGATTCATGATCTGTAAAAAGTGAGTATTATTATTTTTCTGTCTACTGTTCACCACTAAAATTTCAGAGATTTTTGTTTAGGATTTCTATTTATGTTGGCATTTTCAATCTGAAACAACTGTTTTAATCCCTGTTAAAAGTAATATATTTTAGCTCAGATTGCCGGAAGGGTTTCTCCCTAACCGTAGATGATTTTTATGATATGTAAATTGGGAAATCTCTGTTTTCCTTCCTAGTTAGTCTCTGTAAAATTTCATAAATTTCCATGGAGATTTGACCCCTGGTTCAGGTCTTGGACTGAGACTGGTTGGTCAACTAGGTCAAAAATAGCATATTTTTAGGGTTTAATGCAATTTTTGGATTAATTTAATGTCAAAAAAATTATTTTTATAATTCCAATTCGATATTAGGGTTATAACCAGTGCAGGTACCAATTTTTATGGATTTTGGAATCCATTTGATGGCTGAATTAAGCAAATTGCAAAACCGGGTTCCTGAAAGATCCAAAAACACTGCTAAAATCACAGTTTTTGTGATATTGTTGGATTTTCGTGCATAAGCATATGGTTTTAGGGTTTAATCATGTTTATAATCATGTTAGGATGCTTTAGGTTTAATTTTGTGCTCATTTGATTTCATTTAGTGCATAAAACCTAAGTTTTTACCAAAATCTATTTCTAAAAACACTGATTTCAAGGCCATAGTCTTGCTATCGGGGACAATTTGGTCATTGACCTAAATTTCGAAATCCCTAACCCTAATTTCATATTTTTAATCATGTCATAGCATATTTGGTTTGAGTTTATTCTATTCAAATTTCAAAACTTGCATTTTATCAAAATATCTTTCTAAAAACCCTAATTTCAAGGCCATAGTCTTGTTATTAGGGGTATTTTGGTCATTTGGACCCCAATTTCGAAATTTCATATTTTATCTTCCTTATTTATTCAATTTTATTTCATACTTTATCATTTTGATTTAAGGGAATCATGGCAAAAAGGCTTATATCTAGCAAAATCCAGCAATTTCCTGATATTGTTGGATAAATCTAGAAAAGCCAACATATATTCATTAACCAAGTTTTCTAGTTTTGCAGGTACATTGAAGACTTTATTTTTCATGTATTTAAATTTCAATAGTGATGTAATTTGTAATTAAACTTTGGAATAAGAATTTACATTTCCTGCTTAGCTTAGGTTGCATTGCATATAGTTTATTTTTATAATTTTAATGTGTGATGGATGATGATTCATGCATATTTTTACAAATTCACCATGGTCTACACGAATGGCACATGCACTAGCTTCTATGAAGTTTATAAACATGGTGGAATTTGTATTTATGGCCATAGTCAGAATATGAATGATACTTAGATTTATGATCTTCACATTAGCCACATTCAGCCTACACTCTTAGGCTAACTTCAAAAATGCACTGCATGTCTCAAAAATACAAAAAGTATTTCTCAATTCCTTAAATCCATATTCATTCATTTCATGCATTTGCCAATTCCAATCTCAATTCAAAGAAGTTCATTTTCTCAAAATCTCCTAAGTCTTATAGCAAAATCGATTTTCCTAAAGACATTGAATTTCAAAGGATATTTCAAGTATTTCCCAAGTTCCGAATTCAAATTTTCTAAGTTAAAATTTCAATTTCCAAGTTTGAATTCAGAGAAACCAAGTCTCTCAGAATCGATTTTCACCAAATGTCAAGGATTCCTCAAAATCGATTTCTTTCAGAAGTATATTTGAAATCCCAATTCACGATTTTCCAAGATTTACATTTTATATTTCAATCATTCAAAGCAAACATCATGTTTTCAAATGTGCATTTTCTGAAAATTCATAGCACATGCCTGATTCTTTGTGCATTTAGAAATTAGAATATGATTTATACAAGTTGAATAGAGTAGAGCATAAGATTGATCCTTGGTTCAATTACCCCTGTTAAAGGTGGCAGGAACGGTTGAACCTCGTACCGACAGGCGAGTCCCATTCTTCGGAATTTTCCCGCATTTTAAAAACGGAGGCGAGTTATTTTCAAAAATCTTTTTCAAAGGTCAATTTGATTTGCAAAAGTAAAAATTTTGCGATGATAACAGGTTTGGCGTCCATGATGGGACCTGTCTTTGCCTGATCAATCTAATGCTCTACTTAGTTCAAATTGTCAAAATCGATTTCCATGGAATGTCAGCTTTGCTTTATGATATCATGTGAACCTAGGAGCCTAGACTTGAACCCAGCTGACATGGAATGCATATAGACTAGGTATGGTTTGATAGGACCATATTAAGGAGAATTATTCATGCTCACATAGACTTAGGTCTAATACAACACTCCTCAATTTAGGAATTGTATGAAAACAATGCTTGCTTCTTCAAATATTTCAAAAATCTATCTCTTTAGGACTTAGAGCCTTCTGTTTGATTGCATGTGCTCATGTTTTTCAAAAACCACCCCACCTATATTGTCCCGGTCTTCACGTTGCTGGGCTCTCTTCCAGAACCATAGTTCGGGACAGAGCCTCACAACTGGGCCACTTATTTGGGTGAAAACCCCCCTGCCACGTACCAAGGGCCATAGTCCAACGTATATCGGCAGGTGCTCAAGGATGTTGGAAAACTTGAACCTAGAATCGGAGAAATTGATTTTATGCCACGTACATCGAGCCTTGGCTTGAGTATATAGGCATAACTGGATTGGATACAGTTGATCTGAACCTTAGAGTTAGGATTAAGGTCCTACAGCCATTTCAAAATTTGTGCATCTAGAGTCAGCTTTTAGGGAATGTTGTATGTGCATACTTGTTTGTGCAGAATGTGATTGAATATGTTATAGTCATTTCCTTTTATATTTTCCTCAATTTTCTAAAATACTGGACGATTTTTTTTTTAATTCCCCAGTCCATGTCCATGTACTGTCCATGTTTTAAATCCTGGACGATTTTCAAAACACTTCATTTTATAAAGTACTTCCTTATATTTCATTAAACCCTGGACGATTTTCATAAAATTCCTCCATTTTCTTCAAAACTCCAGGTGATTTCCCATCTTTCCTGTCTTTTGGATCTCGAATTTCCTGCTTTATTTTTATCCTGCCTGCATTTTCCTCAAAATTCCTGTATTTTCCAAGTCTTATTCCAATTTCCATGTCTTTCAGTCCGATGGCATCCAGTCAGCTTGATTCAGTCTTCCCCGAGGGTCACATCTCCTACGAGGTGCGACAAAGTCTTCCCGAACATCGAGTCCTCAGCACCGGATCTTTCTTTCCCCGGTGGTATTATTCATGGTTCAAGAACTTCTCTCGTATGTTTCCGGACCATCTGGACGAGTGTGGATTGGAACTGGCGTCCGCAGTGGGAAAGCAGACAGTCAACGGCAACTTGATCCATGCACTAGCAGAGCGGTGGAATCCGAGCACTTCTACCTTCTGGTTCCCATGGGGCGAGATGACAGTGCTGATGGATGAATTTTCAGAGATCATGGGATTGCCCGAGCCAGCCGGTCAGCCTGGAGATCCATTGGAGAAACAGTTTCTGATTAATGTTAAGGGTCTGGACCCTAAGGATGCCTTAGCCCGCATGACAGGACGCAAGTCTTGGCCTCTGATTGAAGAAGATGGAAATGAATATGTGGATCTGCTCGAAATCTACAGACAACATGGGACATTTGTGGAAGTGAGTTCGTTGTCTAGTACAGCTCGAGAGAGAATTCAGCATGCGATGGTTCTGTGCACGGTGGGATTGGCTTTCTTTTCTGACGGACGAAATTACATGGATATCAGAATAGTTCAGCTTCTAAGGAGATGGGGAAGTCGACAGACCAGCCGCCTCTCAATAGCCATGGCCGCACTCGCCTTTCTATACCGAGGATTGACTCGTTTCGCACTCGGAGAATCGATCCTAGTCGAAGGATGCACCTATGCCTTGCAGTCTTGGTTCCTCCGGCATGTGCCAGTCCGAGCCAGTTCATTCAGATACAATGGAGAGAAGCTTCTTCCAGTTGCGCAATACCGGTTCTTGATCGACAACCTTCAGGAGGAAGAGGTCGTATGGGACTACTTTGATCGCCAGGAATCACCTCCCAGATATACTTATGCATACGGCAAGCGATTCAGGCTACTGGGCCCGTTCTTCTGCGCATATTATCATCCAGAGCGGTGTGTCACGCAATTCTCTTAGAGGCAGAAGCGCGTAGAGATTCGTCCACTAGTCGGGGTTCTGACAGAATTCGATCTCGCATCAGATCAGTGGTCCGGAGCATACCATTCTGCCAGACATGGCTGGGATTCCTTTGTCAGTCTTACTATTTTTCCTGGTCCTCGTGTATCTTCTGATTATCTGGAGTGGTGGAAAATTGTTTGTCCCCCTCCCCTCTGTCAAGTGTATTATTGATAAAATCATGTTTTTCCTCTTAATAAAAATTCCTTTATTTTACATTGGTTTGACGACCTCGCCTAGGTAACAAGGCATATTTTCAGTTGCTTATCTTGCAAAGAATAGCAACGCAATTGTCGTAATCCCAGCGACGACTCAATCCCTAGTAATGGGATATTATTTCAATTATCTACCAAAACTCTCAACAAATATTTTCCTCCAAACCAAATTTCCTTCAGAAGCCTAACCATCAGTTCTGCCCTGCAGAGAGCATCAGTAATATCCAAAGAGAACATTTGCGATACCCGATGGTTGATACAAGATCCAGAAAGAAAGCCGCATCAGTTGAAGGCGTCACGTACTCAGTAGCTTCAGAAGAAGAGATGGACTCACCTCGATCAGTCCAGAGTCAAGGTCAACAGGCACATGATGACATCGATCCCCAAATGTACGTCATGTTCAAAAAGATGATGACCAAGATGCTGGCAGAACAAGCTGAGGCCAGTACTGAGCAAATTCAGACTAAGCAGAAAGATAAGGGTCATGCCGTCAAGAATGTGAAGATCAGTAAAAAACAGAATCGTCATGAAGAAATGTCTGATGAGTCAGAATCAGCAGATGATACTGACAAAGAGTATGAAAACAAGCAAGAATTCAAAAGGTCGACTCAGAGGCAGGGGTCGGCCTACAAATCCAAGAATCAGTCTGTTGACGACCCTACGCAGTCACAACTCAAAGATGTGATGAAAATAGTTAAGGATCTTCAAACTCGTGACAAGGGCAAAAGAGTCTTTACAAGTGAAGACTTCTATGACGGACTGGATGGGGATGATGATCTTGATAATCTCCCCAAGAAATTTATCAAGTTTGATGGTTCGGGTGACCCAAAAGCACATCTCGCCCTATTCTTCGCAAAATGTTCCAGGTTCAAGAGGAACAATCGTGCCTTATTTCTCTGCTTCCCTCGCAGTTTGGAAGGTGTCGCAGCAAAGTGGTACTCAGAGCACATTAATCCGATAGAACTGAAAGAATTCGACAAAGTGGTCAATTTATTTATTGAGCGCTTTCTATTCAACGCTGAAGCACTCCCGACTCTCAGTCATCTCTGCAGTCTGAGGCAGAAGGAAAACGAGAAGGCCAGGGATTTTATTCATAGATGGAGATCCGCTTGCAATAAGATGTGCGAGCCAATAGCAGAAAGACACGCACTATCTTTGATCCTGAGCAACTTCTCGCAACCCCTGAGGGGACTAATTTCTACATCTCCATCGAAGAGCTTCATAGAACTAACAGAACGAGCCGAATGGCTCGAGTTGAGTATGGAGAACGGGTCTTATGATGGTTTTATGTTTACAAAGAATAACAGTCAACAAGAATCAAAGAAGAAAGCCCATTTTACCTACTCTGCCAATAACAGTAAGAATCAGAACAAAGGAAATGGAAAAAATCATAGTTATGCTTCAGGAGGGTCAAATCCCAACAAAAGTGATCAGAAAGGCAAGTCGATTATTCAATATGATAAGCAGCCACAGCAAACCCTCGAACAAAGATCAAGACCACAAGAAAAGCCAAAGCGGGAAGGATGGAGTTATAACCACAAGTTTACTCCTCTAGACCAGTCCCTCGAGACAGTATTAGAATATATGCTCGGCAGTGATATGATTAAGCTTCCAAGGGTAGCTGACCCGCCAGTGGTTATGGGAAAAATGAAGGACATATTCTGCAAGTTCCACCGAACTGTGGGACATGATACCGAGAACTATTTCGTTCTCAAAAACATCATACAAGATTATATTGACAAAAATCTGTTAGTAGAAGGGGCTGAAGATGAGAAAATGGAGATTCTAAAACAACCTTTCTTGCAGCACTCAACAACAATGATATCTGATCATCCCTTTCAGCCACAAGATCATATCCGACCATGCCCTAGCAGTGATATCAATGTGCAGCATCAGGTATTAGTATTGCATAAGGCCCAGTCCAGTTCTCAAAAGATGGACCTCGTTTCAGCATTCAGTAAGCTGAAAGTTTCGAGAGAACCCGCTAGAATATCTCTAGAGGTAGCCAAAAGAATGCCATGGTTACCCAAGAACCTTGTCAAATCTACTTCGGAAAAAGGGAGAAAACCATAAGAAAAGGTCGACACGGTGCAAAGACCAATCACTGCCCTCTCTAATATCCCTATCCTTGAGTTGACACGTGCCTCTCCTAAGCATCAGCAAGTTCTGGACGATTTACTGCGAAAGATCAAAGTCAAGCTAGACACCACACCTGAAGACATGGCTTAGATCGTTAATCAGGCCATGACCAATGCTCCCATAACCTTCTCAGATGAGGATCTGCCAAAACCTCACGCATTTCATAACAATGCCTTGTACATTGTGGTGCGAACCCGGGGAATGACTGTACCCCACGTGCTTGTAGATGGAGGCAGTAGCCTCAACATTTGTCCTGAAATGACTGCCAAGGCTCTGGGTATAAAAGAAGAAGAGTATACACCGGATCCGATCACCATTTATGGGTTTGATAATCATGGACAGACAGCAAAGGGAAAGATCTTCTTGGAAATATTTATTAACTACTCTGTTCATACAATGCTTTTCCATGTCGTCAACGTGCCACCAACGTATAATCTTCTACTGGGAAGAACATGGATTCATAATGCCAACGCCGTGCCATCCACTCTGCATCAGTGCATCAAGTGGTCTAAAGGTGGCATGATAACTACTGTTTTGGGGGAAGATCCTGAAGAGAGGCTACCTCAACCTATGATCCCTAGGCCAACTTATACTGCTGATATCCCTAGCATTAGGGAAAGTGAAGAAATTGTTCTCAGTGAAAGCCTTGAAATGCTAAAGTTAGGAGCAACATCAGAGACATCACACAGCAGCGATGGTCCAATGGCAAGGACCACATTTCTTTAAGATTGGGGGTCGTCTTGATTACAGTACTTTCAAGGACCATCCTCTTTTCCCGCAGTTTGTTAGGACCAAGAAAGGATTTGACCTGTTACTGAAGCATGGTTATCAGCCTTTCAAATGATTGGGCAAGAACGGAGATGGCTGGCTAGAGCCAGTGATCCCTGATCAGCATCCGCGCAGGGCAGGACTAGGATTCATGGGCAAAAGATCCCACAAAAATACTGTCTTCATTAAAGGGATCCATTAAAAGTTTTCTACCATCTGTCTTTTCTATTTCATTCATTTGATTTTTGCAGTTTGTAGGGACAATGTCCCATTTCAGTTCATTTTAAATGTCCTTATTTCATTTCAAGTCTTCAATAAAGTTATCAAGTTTCTTGTCTATCTGGATGTCATCTTTCTCTTATTCCTCTGCAATTTGTCTTCAAAATTCATTTGTTCTTATTTTTATTCCCATGCAATTTATGTCATAGTAAAGGAGCTTTCTCTAAAAGCTATTCCTTTTCAAAATTTCAGAATGTCTTCTCAACCGATAAAAAGGTTAGTCATTAATCCTTCAATCCTATCGAAACCGACAAAGATATATCGGGTCTGAGCAAGAACAGGGGACAGTAAGGTCACAAAGCAGTCAGAAGAAATGGCAGAATTCGACTCGTCGCTTCCAGAGTTGCCAGAATTTGCAGCGATTCAGAAACAAGATGAACCATCGACCCTAGTCCAGGATCCGACTGAGGACATCAATATTGGTTCAGAAGATAGTCCAAAAATTCTCAAGATCGGCACCAGCCTAAGTACAGATGAGAAGGAAAGTCTCATTGACTTTCTCAAGCAGCACCAAGAAGTATTCGCATGGACTTATGAAGATATGCCCGGTTTAGAACCTAAATTGGTGGAACATCGACTCGTTCTGAAGCCTGATGCGAAACCTGTTAAACAGAAGTTAAGGAAAATGGATCCTCGAATCGAGCAACAGGTCAAGGAAGGACTTGAGGACTTGCTTAAAGCAGGATTCATTCGAGCAATGGATTATCCGGACTGGTTGGCGAATATCGTTGCAGTTCCCAAGAAAAATGGCAAAGTGCGAATTTGTATTGACTTTCGCGATCTCAATAAAGCTACTCCGAAGGATGACTATCCCCTCCCAAATATTAACCTCCTAGTTGATAGCACGGCTGGGCATGCCATGTTTTCCTTCATGGACGGATACTCCGGATATAATCAGATCAAGTTAGCTGCTCGTGACCAATCCAAAACATCCTTCACTACGCCATGGGGCACTTTCTGTTATACAGTCATGCCGTTTGGGCTCAAAAATGCTGGGGCAACCTATCAGCGTGCAATGGCCGCCATTTTCCATGATCAGATGCACAAGACCATGGATGCATACGTTGATGACATCTTGGTCAAATCCAAGGAGGAAGAAGACCATATCGATGCCTTAAGTCAAGTCTTCAAGCGGCTTATTCTTTATAAGCTAAGACTCAACCCTCAGAAGTGTGTCTTCGGAGTTGAATCAGGCAAATTGCTAGGCTTCTTGGTCAGCAAAAAGGGGATAGAAATGGATCCCGCTAAAGCAAAGGCCATCATTGACATGCCACCTCCAACTACTCTTAAGGAATTGCGTAGTCTTCAGGGACGTATTGTTATCATCGCAAAATTTTTCCCCTCCCTTGCGAGAGAGAAACAAATTTCGCGAGTCAAACTCGACCAAAGTTTTGAAAATGATTTTGAAAATTTACTCGCCTCCGTTTTGAAAATTTGCGGGAAAATTCCATGGAATGGGATCCGCCTGTCGGTACGAGGTTCAACCGTTCCTGGCGCCTTTACCAGGGGTAATTGAACCAAGGACCAATTATGTGCTTTAACTCGACTCAAATATCTAAATTATGCTCTATTTTTCCTAGAATGCACAAAGAATCAGGCTTGTGCTATGAAATTTTGAAAATAATGCAAGTTTGAGAAACATGATGTTTGCTTTGGAAAATTGAAATATGCTGGAAAAAATGATTGGAAAAGTACTTGAAATTGGGATTCCTAGGAAAATCATTGAAGTTCATTGAAAATCAGAAATTTGCATTGGAAGGTGATTTCTCAGGAAAGCTTAAAAATCTGAGAAAATTGGTTTTGAGATTGGAAACTTGGAATTGATTTTATGAGAAAATGAATTTGAGAAATGCTGGGAAAATCAAGAAATTCATTGGAAAAGGATTTCTGAAAAGGAGAATGAATTCTCAGGAAAACTGGGTTCTTAGGAAAATAGGAAATCTGAGAAAATCGATTTTTGAAAACTTGGGGTTTTGAAATTTGAGAATTTTAAAACATTGGAAAATCTTGGTGTGAACTTGGGAAATGCTTTGAAATCTCTTTTGAAAACTCAGGATTTTGAGAAAATCAGATCCTGAGAAAGACTTGAGAATTCTTGAGAAAGCTGAATTTTCTGAAATTGAAATTGGAAAATGAATTTGAGAATAATGCAATTTGAATGATATGAATGAATGAATATGAATTTGAAAAGGGAATTTCATTGAGAAATTGGGAAATCCTTTTAAGACTTTGAAAAATGCAGTGCATTTTGAAGTTAGCCTAAGTGTGTAGGCTGAATGTGGCTAATATGAAGATCATAAATCTTGGTTTTCTTCGTATTCTGACTATGGCCATAAATACGAATCCTACCGAGTTTATAAACTCCATAAAAGCTTGTGCACGTGTCATTCGTGTAAACCATAGTGAATTTGAAATAATGTGCATGAATGATACATCACATATTGAAATTTGCATAAATTAAACTATATGCAATGCAGCCCTATTCTAAGCAGAAATGTAACTCTTATTCCAAATTATTACATTTGATGTTACATTGAATTGAAATAAAATAAATAAAATCTAAGTATTCTTCTTGAATGTTCCTGCAAAACTAGAAAACAAGGTTAGCACAAAAATGTAGGTTTTTCTGAATTTATCCGAAAATATGGGAAATTATCGGATATTATTCAGATATAAACCCAAAATTATACCCCCTTTGATATAAACATGATGAATAATGAATAAATTTCGAAAATAAACTTGAAAATTCGAAATTGGGGTCAAAATGACCAAAATACCCCTGATGACCTTGAAATCAGGGTTTTCTGAAAGAATTTTTATAAATTTTGGAATTTTGAAAATCAAATGAAATAAATCAAACATAATATGATAAAACATGATGATATGCATGAAAATTTATGAAATTAGAAATTGAAATTTCGAAATTATGGTCAAAATGACCAAAATACCCCCGATAACAAGACTATGGCCTTGAAACCAGGGTTTTCTGAAATAAATTTTGCAAAATTGAAAAATATGAAATGCAAAGGAGATTGAAATTAACCCTAATACGATTCTACATGCTTATGTACATGATAAAAACCCTAAAATGGCGAAAATATCACAAAATATTGAATTTAACCTGATTTTCGCTTGATTTTCGCTTCTGAATTTAAAGATAAACTAACACATGGAGCAAATGAACTTGGAATTAAACCAAATTTGGCATGGACACCTAAAATAACCCTAAAAATAGAATGGAGCTCGAAAATCTAATTTTTTTGTATTTTTAAATATGGAAATTCAAATAAAAACCCTAAATTTCATGATTTTTGCCTAAAATATTGATTCTAAAGGGGATTTAGGATATCAAACTTCCATAAAAATTTCCCAAATTTTATGGGATGACAGATGACAGTAAGGCAAGGATTTTTGCCTTTTACACTTTCTGTTTTTGACCTATGATCGGAGCTGTGCCACTCCGGCAAGTCGGATCGGAATCCGACGACTCTAGGAAATGAAGGAAACAGACAGGTTTCGGTAGAAAATGTGGTAAAAATGGCAGACAGATGGGAAAATGGCTGAAATTGTGGGAAAATGTCCCTGACAAATAGAGGAAGATTTGATCTTTTGTCACCATTGGGATTTGAGTTACGGTTTGGAAAAGACCACACTATTATCAGAGACCTAAATCTCTGGAATTTCTGGACATTGGAATCTGTTAGATAGAAAGGGAAAATCCTGGCAAAATAATGAAACAGATCCAAAAATTCCTGAATTTTGGGAAATGACAGGAAATCATGTTAGGAACAACTTTCATGTTGAAATTTTTTGCAGACAAGCTACAGATTTGGCGGACTTGATGCATTAGGGTCTGTCTATACCCTGACAAAGGAAAATCAAGATTTTCCCAGGGAGCTGGGAAATCCGATTTTTGACAGAGGTCAAAATTACTTGGAAAAACTTCAAAATTTCCAGATCATTAGTAGATTCAATTATGAATCCGCTATAATTTTTTGAGGTCGATTTGGATTTCCCATGAGGGTGGTGCCGGAGGTTCTTTTCTGCTAAAGCGAAAATTGGAAATTCAAAAAGGCAGAAAACCCGATGTAGGGTTTGATCGGTTTAGGTGGGTTCCAAAACCAGAATAAAACTGGGTTTTTGACATAATATCACTGACACATAACCTCAACTGACATAAATTTTTTTGGGATTTAACAATGAACAAATAAACATAAAAAAAATAGTTGGACTTTGTCTAAAACTAAGATTCTGTAGATTTTAAACTATGTAACAATGAATCCTATATAAGATGAATGAAAATAAAAGAAAATGAATTAATCTACATGTATTTTTAAAATAAAATATCATGAAATATAAAATTAAAATGCACATCAATGGGGATACAATATATTCTTTGTTGTTGGCTTGCGAAATGGAAGATCAAATCCATTGAACGGATGGATCTTACCGTTTAGTTAGCCCACACATGTAGTATGTATACTTTTTCTTTTTTTTTATCTTTTTGGAATAAAGAACACACAAAACAAAAGTAAATATTAACCTACTAAACTGAAAACATTCGAATTTTTAAACTCTTCATCTCATAGCATTGAATTCACATATGGTGGTTCATTCACAAAAAGAAAAAAAAAAAGGAAAAAAAAAAAGGCCCTACCTTGGATCGTTTGGGAAGAGGCGGGGAAGATGGCTTGGGTGTTGTTGGAGGCTGCAGGTGACTGTACTGGTGGAAGGGGATGGCTGGGGATTAGTCAGCCACTTGGAAGAAGTTGGTTATGGCTGCAACCAAAGAGAGGGAAACTGGATGGGCTGGAGCAAAGGGTGGCCTTTGCTGTGATTGTTGGAGCTGTGTGAGGAAGAAGCAGCTGCCCCTTTGATGCGTTGAAGATGAAGCAAGGTGGGCTGTGGTGCAGCTGCTGGCTGAAGGTGCTGGTTGTTGTGGTGGAGCTTGCTGAAGCTTGAAGCTGGAGAAGGCTGCTGGTACTCCCCTTGTGGTGGCTGCAAGTTGGTGGGTGGCTGACGAAAAGCTACAGGTGGCTGGGCTCTTGCTGCCACCAAAGAAGGTTGTGATGAAGGAGAGAGGGTGTTGTTTCAATGGCTGGAAGCTACAGCCAAGAGGTGAGAAAGAGAGAGTTCAAGGGAGAGAGAGAGAGAGATAGGAAGAGGTGAGTGAAGAGGTCACCGTAGCCTCTTTCCCGTTTTCTTTTTTTTTTGGTTTTTTTTAACTTACGGAAGATCCTATCTTTCCCTAAGTTTTAGTTTTAATTAGGGAAGGAAAGGGAAAGGGACTCTACGTGAATGGCTGGGCAAGAGGGAAAAGAAGGGAGGAAGGAAGGAAGAAAGAAGGAAAGAAGAGGAAAAAAGAAAGGAAAGAAAGAAAAGGAGGGAAAAAGGAAAAGGGAAAGAAAAAAATGAGAAAAAAATGGAAAGTGGGGCTGGAGGTTTGGGTGACCATCTTGTGGGTCCCACCTCTCTAAAATAAAATAAATAAATAAAAATTAATAAAAACAAAAACAAACAAATAAAAAGAAACATCTTTTTTTTTTTATAAAATAGAAAAGTAAATGAATGGGCCATCTCAGAGCGGGTCCAAATTCCACTTTTGAAATTCATTTTGACGATTAGACGGGTAAAATAGTCTTTTTAGAAAGTTTCCAGACGGAACGAGCTATTTTTGGTAGTTTTTGAAACGAGCTCGGATTTTGAAGTTCAATACCCCGTTGCGAAGCAAATCCAATGTAGAATTTAAAAATGTAATTTTGAAAGAAATCCATATTGTTTTTCTCGAGAAAATGCTTTCAAACGAAATGAGCTATTTTTGGCAGTTTTTGAAACGAGCTCGGATTTTAAAGTTCAATAGCTCATTGCGAAGCAAATCCAGTGTAAAACTTGAAAATTTGATTTTGAAAGAAATCCAGATTATTTTTCTTGAGAAAATATTTCCAAATTTAGACTCCCGGGGTAAAAATGTCAATTTTGGAAACCCGAGGTTTGAAATTGATTTCTGAAAACTTTTAAAACTCAATCTGGATTGGAATTTATAAAGCTGGAGTTCTGGACTTCGATAATGAAATGAAATGTGATGAAATGTTATGAAATGCTGAGAAATGATATGAAATGATGAGAAATGACATGAAATGCTATGCGAAATGCTAACCCTGAATGAAAAATTTTGGATGTTAGACCCCGATTGACACTTGTACCTGTTCAAAAAGTGTTAAAATTGACAAGATTTGCAAAAATGGTTGAAGAAATGATTTTCGAGCTCTGCCAAGCTAGAGTAACACTGAAAATTAGGGTTTGAGCTTGATTCAACTGAAATGAACTGGATTGAGCGGGGTTTTAGAGTTTCAGAACTCAAATGAACTCAACGGACACTGACTCAACTGACCTTTCCAACTGAATTTTCAAGAAAAGCTGCCATTTTTAGAGAAATGGTACGGAATGATCACTAGAGTGAAGTGAAATACGAACCTGAACTGGGTTTGAGCTGAAACAAAGGTCAGTAATACTGAGGTGAACTAAAATCGAAGCTTGAACACTAGCTCAATTGACTGAACTCGACTCAATTTCAGTTGAAAGAGCTGAAATTGACTAAAATGGGCTCCTGGACATTTAGAAATGGTTTTGAACTGAAATTGGAGCACTTGAACTCCTGGTGAGCTCAAGTTAGACTCTGAGGAACATGACTAACTGGGAATGACTGACTCAGAGACAATTGGCTTGGATTTGAGTGAGAAATGAACTCATTTCTGAAGAGATGATCCCATTTTGGCAGTAATGGTCAGAAATGAAAATGGCCTGTTCATTGTGAGCTCAGATGAGCTTGAGATGATTGACATTCTAAATGTTCTGAACTGACCAATGAGCTTGGTTGACTCCGACTAACTGGGGTTCGGGATGACCTAGGGGTAAAATGGTCATTTTCCTAATAAAAGTTGGTAAAATGGTGATTTTCTGAAACTGACTCGGGGTTTGACTCCTACACTGACCTAACAGGGTTGGCACTGCACGAGGAGGGTTGTTTGAGAATGAATGTGGAAAATTTGGGATGTTTACACGTATGCAATCAATTCGGAGATTCATATCCAACCTTGCCATGAGATGTGAACCTTTCAATCATCTACTCAGAAAAGGAGTGAAATTTGAATGGGGACCAGAGTGTCAGCAATTGTTTGAGCGTATCAAGAAATATCTTCTTAATCCGCCCGTTCTAAAGCCACCAGAATTGGGAAAGCCTCTCTTGCTATACGTTTCAGTTAACCAAGCCGCTTGTGGCGGATTCTTGGCACAATATGAAGAAGGCAGTTTGGTTGAACATGCCATTTACTATGTAAGCAAGACTTTCATTGACTACAAGAAGAAATATTCTCAAATAGAGAAGACATGCCTAGCACTGGTATGAATGTGTCAGAAGCTGAGACATTACTTGTTAGCATCAGAAGTCAAGATTCTCTCAAAACTTAATCCTCTCAAGTATATTCTCGAACAACCATTTCTTAGTGGACGGATTGCTAAGTGGCAAGTCCTGTTAATGCAGTATGATCTGGGGTATGTTTCTCAGCAATCTATCAAAGGTCAAGCAATTGCAGACCAATTGGCAGATTTTCCTTTAGCAGAAGATGTTAGAATCGAGGATAGCTTTCCCGATGAGCGGATCTGTAATGTTCAACAATCCCCAGTTTGGAATCTGTTTTTCGACGGATCCAAGAACATGGTCGGCATAGGAGTCAGAATCTTGTTGATCACACCAGAGAAAGAGATGATCCCCTTTTCTCTGAAACTGGATTTTCAGTGTACCCATAATATTGCCGAGTATGAAGCTTTAATACAAGGTATGAGAATTTTGCAAGACTTTAATGTTCAGAGGGTACATGCTTTCGGCGATTCATTGCTCGTCGTCAGCCAAGTCAAAGCTGAATGGCAGGTAAAAGATCAGAAGTTGCTCCCTTACCAAAAGGTCGTTTTATCCCTTATCAACAATTTCGATGAATTTCAGCTCTTCCATATCAAAAGAGAGTTTAATCAAATAGCTGATGGTTTGGCCAGCCTGGGCTCTATTATGTCTTTCAGAAATGGAGAATCCTGTCGCTCCTTTGAAATCGGTAGACTTGACCAACCTGCCTTCGTTCCGGTAATGCAGGTCAACCAGGTGGAACAGAAAAAGAAGCCTTGGTATCAAGATATCAAAAACTTTATTGAAACTGGGGAGCTTCCACCAGAGCTATCAAAGAAGGAGCAAAAAGCAATTCAGCATATGTCCGCCCGCTATTTTATCCTTGCCAATGTTCTTTATCGTCGTGGGTTCAGTTCTGAGTATTCCAGGTGCTTAGACGAAAAAGAAGCTAAAGAAATCATACGAGAAGCGCATGAAGGTATTTGCGGTGGTCATGTCGGCTACCAAACCCTTGTTAAACAAATCATTCGGGCAGGATACTATTGGAGAACCATGCAGCAAGACTGCTATCGTTTTGTGAAGAAGTGCGTTCAGTGTCAGATACACGCACCTTCCATTCATGCGCCAGCCACGTACTTGCAATCAGTCGTGTCTCCATGGCCATTTTCTATATGGGCCTTCGACGTCGTAGGACCCATCTCTCCTTCAGCTTCTAATGGTCATAAATATTTCCTTGCCGCAACAGAGTATTTCACCAAATGGGTTGAAGCCGTCACTCTGCATACAGTGGAAGGTCGACATGTAGTCTCGTTCATTCATAAGAACATTCTTTGTCGTTTCGGTATACCACACGACATCGTGTCAGATAATGGTACTCATTTCAAGAATGAGAGAATGAAGATCTTTTGTTCAAACTTCAGAATTCATGATCATTTTTCAGCTCCTTATTATCCACAAGGAAATGGTCAGGCAGAAGCAACCAACAAGAGTTTGATTCGCATCTTGGAAAGAACCGTTGAGACGGGTCGTGATTGGCACGAGAAAATTCATGATGCACTTTGGGCATATCGAACTACCATTCGAACCCCAACCAATGCGACTCCTTCAGAACTTGTTTATGGGACTGAGGTGGTGTTACCTCTTCATGTTCAGAAACCCGCCCTTAAGTTCGCATCTCTTTTAGAGCTACCACTCGATCAGTATCAGCAACAGAGATTGGTACAGTTAGATTTACTCGATGAAAAAAGACTCAAAGCAGCAGAACACGCTCAGTCTTATCGTCAGAGGATAGCAAGGCAATATGCCAAGTCAGTCATCGAAAGGAGATTCCAAGTTAATGACTTGGTCCTTAGATCAACGGCTCATCTCAAGCATCGTCCACGTGACAAATGGTCACCAAACAGGGAAGGTCGCTACGTGGTGAAAGAAGCGTTGCCCCGTAATTCATATCGTCTGATTAATGCAGACGGGGTAGAACTATCCGACCCCATTAATGCTCGACATCTGAAGAAATTCTATACCTAGAAAATCTCTATTCTATCTTTTGTATTCTTCAAAAATTCTCCTCAATAAATGATCAATTATTCTTTGGTCAAAATACCCCTCTTCCCCAGAATATACTGGGGCATTCTTGTTAAAGTTGCCTTTTATCCAAAACAATTTGTGTGCAGGCAGGATCTAATAAATCTCTCATTTTGCACGCATGTGCACTCAGTTGCATCCATTTGCATTTGCACGCATTCATCTGCATCAATTTGCATTGGATTTCCCATTCAGGATAAGGGATAAATCCTGAGACCCCGGCAAGTCGTCCAAGTCATTGTCAATTGATGACCCAGTGCTCGTACTCGTAATCTTTTAAAAACCAGTGCTCGTACTGGTAATCTTTTAAAAACTCAGTGCTCGTACCGGTAATCTTTTAAAATTCAGTGCTCGTACTGATAACCTTTTAAAATCCAGTGCTCGTACTGGTAACCTTTTAAAGTCCAGTGCTCGTACTGGTATCCTTTAAAAATCCAGCGCTCGTACTGGTAGTCTTTTAAAATTCAGTGCTCGTACTGATAACCTTTTAAAATCCAGTGCTCGTACTGGTAACCTTTTAAAGTCCAGTGCTCGTACTGGTATCCTTTAAAAATCCAGTGCTCGTAATGGTAGTCTTTTAAAATTCAGTGCTCGTACTGATAACTTTTTAAAATCCAGTGCTTGTACTGGTAGCCTTTTAAAGTCCAGTGCTCGTACTGGTATCCTTTAAAAATCCAGTGCTCGTACTGGTAATCTTTTAAAAATCCAGTGCTCGTACTGGTAACCTTTTAAAAATCCAGTGCTCGTTCTGGTAATCTTTTAAAATACAGTGCTCGTATTGGTACTTTGCAAAAGTTCGGTCTTCATACTGGTCACAACATAACTCTCACATTGAGGTTCAGGCTCAATCTTTAGACTTGCGAACCAAACAATCTGTATCAGACTCTTGGGTCGTTCCATTCTGTTAATCTGACATTCGGGTTGCCGATTTTGTCAAGACCTCTAGTCATTCGTGTTATCAAGCAGTTCTTTGAGTTATCAAAAGCTATCAAAATCAATCGCCAAGTATCTCTCTTGCGAGGGACCCTTTTTCCAGGGAGAGTTCGAGGGAGCTCGTTTCTTTTCGCATGTCTTTATTGTTTGTTCGTTGAACCCCTTTTTCTAGGGAGAGTTTGAAGGGACTCGTGATTCACGAACAGTTTGCAAAATAATCTTTGTTGTAACATAAGGAACTCTTTTTCTAGGGAGAGTTTCGACGGAAGCTCGTCCTCCTTGTAGCCTTAAATATCTTTTGTTAGGCCACCCTCGTCGTCGAGGACCCTTTTTCCAGGGAAAGTGTGATGGACTCGTTCCTCTATGATATCCTTTCAATCTTTGTTAGCGGCCCCCTTTCCATAAGAGAAGCCTAGAAATAGGGAGTTTTGACGAAAACTTTATTTCTCTTCGAAAGTTCGTTTTGTAAACACCTCCTCTTCAGGGAAGAGAGGAGTATCTTTTGTTACCCGTTCAGGTAAGGGACAAGCTTGAGTCTCTCCTTTGGGGAAAGGAGAGGAGAATCTAGCCACGGATGTGTCATTTAGATCTCAAATGATTTCCTTCACCAAGGATTTCAAGAATATTTTGCCAATTTGTCATGAAAAATAGTTGTTGATCTCAAAATCTTTACTGCATAAAATTGTACCTCAGAATACCTTTAGTATTACTTCCGAAAGGACAAAGCTTTTGCGAAAAAGGATTCAAAATTCAAAATCTTTCTATTGGCCAACCAAAAGGATGAAGAATAAATCCGCGATATGGCCAGCAAAGAAAATTCAATGTTGTTGCAAAGCCATGAATGATTGATATTGATCGCAGTCAATGGCGCATTTTTAAAGACCATTCTTGGAAAATAAAAGCAGTTGAAATATCCTGGGTGACACAAACAAAAAATCCATACCATTTCTACATCTCCTCCATCACCTAAGCTGCAATTAAATATCTGCAAAAGGGATCTCTCAACTGTCGTCAAGATGAAGGCGAATTAGACGAGTCGACCCCCGGGGCCAAAGAAGATTTGGATCATCTCCAAGATGACGGAGTTTGTGACGGATCCTTCCAGGGAAAGTCCAGATCACCGTCGAGATGAAGGCGAGTGTGATGGATCTACCGACAAACCCTAAAAGATATTTAATTTTCGCTATCATCAAGAGACTTCCAACCAAAGAGCTAATAACCGTCAATATAATCCCTAAGAGAGAAGAAGGATCGGAACATCTCTGAGATGAAGGAGTTTGTGACGTACCCTTCCAAAAAAAAAAATAAAGAGAGAAAAGACATCTCCAAAATGAAGGATGATGTAATTCTCGAAAAATCCAAGAGAGCTCCAATTCTGTCAAAAAGAGAGTGCAGAAAGATCATCATGAGAAGAGAATCCCAGGATATCAGACTGCCGAATCTATCAAGAATCTTCTTTAATTTTGCGAAATTCTTTTATCAATATTCTTTCACCAATAGCTCTCGTAATATCAAAAATGTATTCTTTTCCGCCCATATCAAGGAAATTGATAGCTTCCTTGAGATAAAGTCAATGGCAATGATATTCGAATTCGAATCTTGATTCTACGGAGTTAAGTCCAGTCAGAGGTAATACTTCAGGTAGACAAGAGGGAATATTATTCATATATATATATGCTTATCATTCTTGAATTAACTACAATTTTTTATCTTATTGGCAATCTTTTTAAGTTATCCTGACATGAAGTGAAAATTTGATGTTTATTTTGATGTATCCAGGCGTTGTTGTAATCCCTTTTAGGATCGGATGATGGGAGTTGTCCAAGATCCTTCCCTTCTTGTTTTGATCTGAGTGCCTGGGCTCTCAGATTCGCACACTTCCCTGTGCTCCCCACTGTCCCACCATAGACAGTTTCCGTTCAGGTTAAGGGTTAAACCTGAATTTTTCGCAAAAGGTCATCTGTCTTAAAAGCCATTCAGTCTTAGCAATAAGACGTCCAAGATCAATCCCTTTTCAAGCTTTAGGGAACCCCCTTTCTTCCTTTTGCAAACCCCTCTCGGATTTATTGTGCAGAATTCGAAGGTCCCATCATGGTTTCTTTATTTGAGGATTCCGTATATCGTCCCCTTTCAGGTTAAGGGTTAAATCTGAGCCTCGTTTTTCCACGAGGTATCGTCCCCTTTCAGGTCAAGGGGTTAAACCTGAGCCTCATTTTGATGAGGTATTTCATTTATCGTCCCCTTTCAGGTTAAGGGTTAAGCTTGAGCCTCGTTGCATACGAGGTATTTCCTGTCCCATCCAGGTTAAGGGCAAAACCTGAATCTCACTTCTTTTCGAAGTAAAATTTTCTCATTATTCTTCATTTCATATCTATCATCATCCTTTGAACTAATTCTTTCATACCCAGTCAGATTCATCTAACTGGGGCATTTTTATAGTCCAAATTTGGTATGTTTTCTTTGCCACTAAGCTCGGCTTTCAACCGGCTTAGCAGCAAAGAGGGGTATCTGTAAACACACCAAATTTTTACCTTCATCCAGTGTTTGTCCATTTCATAAGTCATCACAGATCATTGCATGTCATTGCACGCATTTTGCATAGCATTGTATGACATTGCATCTCATTTTCGAGATCCAGCACTCCTATTTCAAAACATTCAATCCAGATTTGAATTTTAAAGCTTTATTTCAAAATCAATTTCAAAACCTGGGTTTTTTTCAATACTCTGTCATTTTCCAACCCCAGGACTTTGTATTTCGAAATATTTTCTCAGAAAACAATCTGGATTCCTTTCAAATTCAAACTTTAATCGATTTCAATTCACAGATGAGACCCATTTAGATGGTGTCGCTTCTGAATGCCTCTATTCATCAAATTTCTCAAATTTTTGAAAGTTTCAGTCCGATCAGGACTCTGTCTCAGAGTCCTAATCCGGTCAAAAGTTTGGTTTTTAAGTCTGTTTTACTTCCATTCTCAATCTTTTTCGTTTGTTTTCGAAATTTAGGTCAGTTTACAGAGTCCAGTTAGTTCAGGACTCTATTTTAGAGTTCGGTCGAGTTGGGAGTTTAGCCCTGACTGTGTTTTCTGACTTATTTCATCATTTCTTGATAAAATCTTTTGAAAATTCTTTCATTTGGCTTTTAAAATCTAAAATCTCAGAGTCCTAAGAGTTCAGGACTCTAACCCGGAGTTCCAGTTCGCTTGAGACCCTATCTTGAATTTTAAATACTGATTTTAACCCTTTTTTCAAAGCCATTTTCAGTGTTTATTTCAAAAATGTTCAAAATTCGATGTGGGCCCACTCAGTTGGCACCATATCCAGAGGAATTCTAACTCAGTTAGGACCTTATGCCATTTCAAAAATCCTAATTTTAAGTTTACTTTTGAAAATCTTTTGAAAACTCCTTCAATTTCAAGTTTTAAAATCGCTTTTTGAAAAACTCAAGTAGGGCCCACTCGGGGTGGCGCCATATTCGAGTAAGTCAGGGCTAGACTAGGGTTAGTTGATGTCTTGGTTAGTGTTAGAGGTTTAGAAGAGTCAAAACCATTTTGAAAAACTCATTTTTGAAAGTTAGTTTTTAAAACTAGTGTTTTTAAAGGTTTTTAAAAGTGTTTTAAAAACCCAATGTGAGAGAATGCCAAGTGGCACCACATTTGGGAGATTCTTAGGTTTAGCTAGGGGTTAATTAGGAACTATTTAGGATAATTTAGACTAAGGGCATATAGGTAACTCCACCCAAAAATCGCCCCCCCCTTTAGAGTCCAAAATTTTCAAAATTGTCAATTTTTAAACCTAATTTTTTTATTATAAATAGAGGCATAAGGGGGGTCGATTTTCCCATCTCTCTCCTATTGAGTTCTTGGAGCTTCTCTCTCCTCTCCAGCCCTTCCTCCATTGCTGCAACTCCAAGGTATGAACTTCTTCACTTTTCTTATTTTATTTAATGCTTTTTAATGCTTTAAACCTAGATTTAGGCTTGGACACCCCTCCTTATGGAAGATCAACCATGGTTTCACCTCAAGAACCATCAAGAACCAGCAAGAACAATCCAAGAAGGTGATATAACCCTGTTTTGGATAATTTACAGAGATTTTAATCCATTAGACTTGATTTTAACATGATTCTTTGCATTATTAACCAATAAAATATATGATTTACCCTTTTTAATGGGTTAAATCTATGTTTTAAAGGTGATATCAAATTCCAGCCATTGATTCCCTGTTTTTAATTTATTTTCATGGTTTATTCATGTTTGTTTTACGTTCTATAGCATAGAAATAAGTTTTTTTTACTGTTTATAGTTTATTTTATTTATTTACATTAGTTAATGCATGGTTTTTCAAGTTTCTTAAATTTCTGTGTGTTCTAGGTTTAGAACAGTAAAGATGATGTTATTTCGGATTGAATCACTCATTGTTTATTTCTGATTTTTTTATATGTGATGCATGCATGAGTTATTGAATTACTGTAGAAAAATCAGAGGTTTTGGATCTCGGGAACCCTGTCAAAAAAATCAGACATCAAATCGGGTTTTTAAAGCTTTAAAATCATGGTTAAAATCAAGAAGGTAACTTGCTGTTATGATATTTCTCTCATCTTATATCCGATTTTATATCTGTAAAGTGCTATGGATTCACATTGAGTAGATATGTCTTCTGTGAAATTTTAGGATTTTTTTATCACTGTTTAGTATTTTTCCCCTTTCAGAGAATCTGTTTTTAAATTTAAAACTCGTTAGGGTTTACCAAAACCCTAATCAGACTTGTGTTAGTCATAAATCCCAAACCACAGATCCGATTCATGATCTGTAAAAAGTGAGTATTGTTATTGTTCTGTCTACTATTCACCACTAAAATTTCAGAGATTTTTGTTTAGAATTGCTATTTATGTCTGTATTTTCAATCTGAAACAGCTGTTTTAATCCCTGTTAAAAGTAATATATTTTAGCTCAGATTGCCGGAAGGGTTTCTCCCTAACCGGAGATGATTTTTCCGATCTGTAAATTGGGAAATCTCTGTTTTCCTTCCTAGTTAGTCTCTGTAAAATTTCATAAATTTCCATGGAGATTTGACCCCTGGTTCAGGTCTTGGACTGAGACTGGTTGGTGAACTAGGTCAAAAATAGCATATTTTTAGGGTTTAATGCAATTTTCGGATTAATTTAATGTCAAAAAAATTGTTTTTATAATTCCAATTCGATATTAGGGTTATAACCAATGTAGGTACCAATTTTTATGGATTTGGGAATCCATTTGATGGCTGAATTAAGCAAATTGCAAAACCGGGTTCCTGAAAGATCCCAAAACACTGCTAAAATCACAGTTTTTGTGATATTGTTGGATTTTCGTGCATAAGCATATGGTTTTAGGGTTTAATCATGTTCATAATCATGTTAGGATGCTTTAGGTTTAATTTTGTGCTCATTTGATTTCATTTAGTGCATAAAACCTAAGTTTTTACCAAAATCTATTTCTAAAAACCCTGATTTCAAGGCCATAGTCTTGCTATCGGGGGCAATTTTGTCATTGACCTAAATTTCGAAATCCCTAACCCTAATTTCATATTTTTAATCATGTCATAGCATATTTGGTTTGAGTTTATTCTATTCAAATTTCAAAACTTGCATTTTATCAAAATATCTTTCTAAAAACCCTAATTTCAAGGCCATAGTCTTGTTATTAGGGGTATTTTGGTCATTTGGACCCCAATTTCGAAATTTCATATTTTATCTTCCTTATTTATTCAATTTTATTTCATACTTTATCATTTTGATTTAAGGGAATCATGGCAAAAAGGCTTATATCTAGCAAAATCCAGCAATTTCCTGATATTGTTGGATAAATCTAGAAAAGCCAACATATATTCATTAACCAAGTTTTCTAGTTTTGCAGGTACATTGAAGTCTTTATTTTTCATGTATTTAAATTTCAATAGTGATGTAATTTGTAATTAAACTTTGGAATAAGAATTTACATTTCCTGCTTAGCTTAGGTTGCATTGCATATAGTTTATTTTTATAATTTTAATGTGTGATGGATGATGATTCATGCATATTTTTACAAATTCACCATGGTCTACATGAATGGAACATGCACTAGCTTCTATGAAGTTTATAAACTTGGTGGAATTTGTATTTATGTCCATAGTTAGAATATGAATGATACTTAGATTTATGATCTTCACATTAGCCACATTCAGCCTACACTCTTAGGCTAACTTCAAAAATGCACTGCATGTCTCAAAAATACAAAAAGTATTTCTCAATTCCTTAAATCCATATTCATTCATTTCATGCATTTGCCAATTCCAATCTCAATTCAAAGAAGTTCATTTTCTCAAAATCTCCTAAGTCTTATAGCAAAATCGATTTTCCCAAAGACATTGAATTTCAAAGGATATTTCAAGTATTTCCCAAGTTCCAAATTCAAATTTTCTAAGTTTGAATTTCAATTTCCAAGTTTGAATTCAGAGAAACCAAGTCTCTCAGAATCGATTTTCACCAAATGTCAAGGATTCCTCAAAATCGATTTCTTTCAGAAGTATATTTGAAATCCCAATTCACGATTTTCCAAGATTTACATTTTATATTTCAATCATTCAAAGCAAACATCATGTTTTCAAATGTGCATTTTCTGAAAATTCATAGCACATGCCTGATTCTTTGTGCATTTAGAAATTAGAATATGATTTATACAAGTTGAATAGAGTAGAGCATAAGATTGATCCTTGGTTCAATTACCCCTGTTAAAGGTGGCAGGAACGGTTGAACCTCGTACCGACAGGCGAGTCCCATTCTTCGAAATTTTCCCGCATTTTAAAAACGGAGGCGAGTTATTTTCAAAAATCTTTTTCAAAGGTCAGTTTGATTTGCAAAAGTAAAAATTTTGCGATGATAACAGATCCCCAAACCCTTCCCTGGTGCTTCATTTTATAGAGGAAGAAGAAGATTCGGGAAGGAAATGGGTTTGTTGGGGATCAATGGTTGAAGAACGAGGATGGTGATCGGAGGGTGGAGAAAGGAGGTTCCAACCATTGGAGGGTGGAGGAGCTCGGGACGTGGGCGCATGCGAGGTTGTTGGTGATGAACGAAGGAGGAGGGCGATGGAGGCGATCAGAGGGTTGATGATGGAAGAGGAACACACATGGGGGTGGTCGGCCATGGAGGGAGAGAGAAGCGAGAGCAGCGGCTGAGGGAGCCAACTCGAGAGGGTCTCCCCCCCCCAAAACCCTAACTCGATTTGAGAGTTTTGCAAGGGTTTTACTTTTTCCAAAAAGGGTCTTCTTATAAGAAGATTTTCCAAAACGGGTTTCTAAAAAAAAAAAAAAAATCTATTTGTTGTAATTTTCTTTCATTATTTGTTCCTTTCTCAATATTTTTATCTTTTTTTTTATATTTTGGAATGAAAAACTGAGAAAACAAAGACTAAACCCTAATTTTTTTGTATTTTTCTAAAAAAGAATATTTACAAAAGTATTTTCCTGAGAATTTCAGACTATTTCAGGAAAATTTCTTCAGAAGAATGGGTTTGGATCCAAGTTTTGAGAAAACATTCGAGTTTTAAACCTCGATTTGAGGGCTATAATATGATAGATCCTAACGGATACCGGATGAAGTGTCTGAGCTTTTCAAAAAGTTATTTTTGATAATTTTGAGAATTTGATTTAAAATTGGATAATGAAGCTCAGATTTGGATTTTGATGTAGATCCGGATCCGAAATTGAGTCAGATATGTAAAATGAATTTAATTCCAACAAAATTTGAGAGATAAAAAATGAAATTTAGATTTAAAGCCGACTCAATTACCCAAAAGATGGGAGAAAAGGGCAAAAAGGGGATATTTACAACATTTTAAAAAATTTGGGGTGTTCACAGATGCCCCTCTTTGCTACTAAGCCGGTTGGAAGCCGAGCTTAGTGGCAAAGAAACACTCTAAATTTTGAAAAATGCCCAGTCAGCCGATCTGAGCTGGGTGTGGAGGAATGATTTCAAAAACATGGCTTTTCAGGCTTAAAAACCTTATCCTGAACGGTCCTGGGGGGACGAAATCCTCGACAATGATACGACTGAATGATAAAAATGAGGAAATCGTGATGGGACTTTGGGCGAAGATCCCAAAATGGTGAAAGGTAAGAATTTTGATCAAGTCTCATGGGTGAGACGAGATCCACCTTTTGGAATGACTCATGTTTAGCCCTTAACCTGGACGGGACGAAGATAGATCAAGATAATTTGGATGGGGGAAGGAAACATAAACGGACCTCGATGGGACATTTTGAGAGAAATGCCTTATGAGATGAAACTCAAGGACGATCCTTTTCCTGGATGGATGTACAAAGAGCATGGATTCCTTTGTGGGGAAAACTATGATGGGATGGGAAGGATTACCTCGTCTAAGCGAGGCTCAGGTTTAACCCAAACCTGAAAGGAAGGTAACTCGCGGAGCGAGGCTCAGGCTTCACCCTTATCCTGAGAGGGACGACCATACAGAATCTTTGAGTGAAGAAACCGTGATGGGACAACAAATGCATCGCCGAAGCGAGATTCAGGTTTTAACCCTTGACCTGAGTGGGAGATGATGCGGAATCTTCGAATGGAGAAACCGTGATGGGACTAGAAAGGATATCTAGTCGGAAATGGGACTCAGGTTTAACCCTAACCTGAACGGAAGGTACCTCGTGAAGTGAGGTTCAGGCTTAACCCTTAACCTGAAAGGGATGATCACACGGAATCCTCGGATGAAGAAACCATGATGGGACCTTCAGAATTTGGACGAACAAATCCGAAAGGGGTTTGCGAGAAGAGAAAAACAAGGGATTCCCTAAAGCTTAGAAAGGGGATGATCTTGGGCGCCTCATTGCTGAGACTAAAAATCAGTTTTCTAAAAACAGACGACCTCTCGCAGAAGGTTTGGGTTTGTACCTCAAGGGGCGAGGTAACAGGTTTAATCCTTAGCCTGAATGGATATAGAATCCTCGAGGAGCGAGGAAAACTGTGATGGGCCTCTAGACTTTGCACAACAAATCCAAGAGGGGTTTTTGCAAAAGGATAAAAATGGGGTCCCTAAAGCTTGAAAAGGGGTTGTTCTTGGGCGCCTCATTGCTGAGACTGAAAATAGCTTTTGACAATAACAGATCTTTTGCAAAAAGTTCAAGTTTAATCCCTTATCCTGAGCGGGAACTGTCTATGGCGGGACAGTGGGGAGCACAAGGAAGTATGCGAATCTGAGAGCGCTCAGATCAGACGGAAGGAAAGGACCTTTCAGTCCTAAGGAGGGATGACGTCAGGATACGTCAAAATGATCTCAAGTTCACACTTCATGTTGGGATAATTAGAAAATATTGCCAATAAGATGCCAAAAATTGTAGTTGATTCAGAATGATTGAATTGTGCTCATGTGTGAAGACATCACCTCTTTCTACCTAGAGTATTAGCTTCAATTGGGATAACTCTATATAATTTGAGATCTGAAATTCAAATTTGTTGTTGTTGAGTTTCTTTAAGGAAGATATCAATTTCCTTGACATGAAAAGAGAGGGAAACATTCTTAGCTTCATAAAAGCAATTAAGTGAAAAGACATTGATAAAGAATTTCACATAGATAAAGATGATTCTTGACAGTTCTTGGGCAGTTTTATATCCTGGGCATTTTCCATGATGATCTGTTTGCACTCTTTTGAACCATGGATCTTTTCTGGGTTCTTTTACATCCTCCTTCATTTTGGAGATGTCCTGACTTTCCTCTCTTTTTCGAGGAAGGGTACGTCACAAACTCCTTCATCTTGGAGATGATCCGATCCTTCTTTTTCTTTCTCGGGAACTATGACATTGGTTCTTGGGTTGAAATCTCTAAATGATAGCAGAAATCAAATATCTTTTAGGGTTTGTCGGTAGGTTCATCGCATCCGCCTTCATCTCGACGGTGATCCGAACTTTCCCTGGAAGGATCCGTCACAAACTCCGTCATCTTGGAGATGTTTCAAATCTTCTTTGGCCCCGGGGATCCACTCGCTTAATTCGCGTTCATCTTGACGACAATTGAGAGATCCCTTTTGCGGATATTTGATTGCAGCTTAGCTTGGATGACCGAGGATATATGGATTGGGTAGGTTCTTTTTACTGCCCAGGATATTTCCACTGTCTTACCGCAAAAGAATAATCTTTAAGAACGCGCCACAGCTATGATCAATATCAGCTCACTTATGGCTTTTCAACATCATTGAATTTTCCTTTGCTGGTCATATCAAAGATTTTTCTTCAACATTTTGGTTGACCAACAGAAAAAAGCTTGAATTTAGCTCTTATTTCGCAAGAGTCTTGCTCTTTTGAAAATGATACTGAAGGTAGTTTGAGATAATTCTTTGTGCGATGAAAATTTTGAGATCAACAATGACTTTTGATAGCAAATTGGCAACGTATTCTAGAAAATCCTTGGCGAAGGTCGCTTGATATCGAGTCGACACATCCATGACAAAATTCTCCTCTCTTTTTTTCCAAAAGAGAGACTCAGGCTTAAGCCCTTACCTGAATGGGAAGTTGGACATACTCCTTTCTTCCCTGAAAGAGGAGGTGTTTGCAAAACGGAACTTTCGAAGAGAAATTAAGTTTTCGTCAAAACTTCCTATCTCTAGGCTTCTCTTATGGAAAGGCGGCCGAAAAACAAAGTTGAGAAAGTATCACAGAGGAACGAGTCCATCACACTCTCCCTAGAAGAGGGTCCTCTATGAAGGGGTTTGGCCAAAGATGATAAAAACAAGGGCCACAAAAGAAACGAGCTTCCGTCGAAGCCCTCCCTGAAAAAAGGGTTCTTTTGTGTAAAGTTGGTTGTTGTTTTGCAAACTGTTCACAAAGAAAATGAGTCCCTTCAAACTCTCCCTGAAAGAGGGTTCTTGCAAACGAAAGATAGTTGCATGCAAAAAGAATGAACTCCCTCGAACTCTCCCTGAAGAGGGTCCTTTGCAAGAGAAAAAGATTGATTCTTGATAAAATGGTGACCTGAAGGTCGAAATTGAGAATTCAGAACTTGAAATGATGATGTTTGGTTAGCACAAAGACTGAACCTGGAGGGTTAACTGATTAGTCAGCCAAACACTAGCACGAGCGCTAGATGTACCAGCACTGGATTTCAAAAAGAAAGCCCAAGTACGAGCGCTGGGTTTTTTAAAAAATGCAAACCAGTATGAGCACTGGGTTTTTCAAAAGGAAGATTTAAAAAAATGAGACCGACATTCAGAGATATTTGAGAATTGAGCTAGAATGATTGCCGGTGTTTCAGGACTATCCCTTATCCTGAAGGGGAAAAAAATGAGTGAATATGAAAATGTGAATTCACAATAACTTGTCCAATACGAGCATTGGATTCAAAGGGAAGTTCAAGTCGGAACTTGAAACTTCAAAAATGAGAATATACAAAAAGGGAGAATCCGTGTCGGGACCCGGTTTTTAAATATAAGAAAATGAATGAGAATTGAGTTTGGAAACTCGCATTCTCAACACCATAATTTGTCCAACACGAGCATTGGATTCAAAAGGAAGTTCAAGTCGGAACTTGAAACTTCAGAAATGAGAATATACAAAAAGAGAAAATCCGAGTCGGAACCCGGTTTTTAAATATAAAAAAAAAAGTGAGAATCGGGTTCGAAAATTCGAATTCTCAAAACAAAGAATTATCCAACACAAGCGTTGAATTCAAAAGGAATTTCAAGTCGGAACTTGAGACTTCAAAAATAAGAATATACAAAAGGAAAATCCGAGTCGGAACCCGGTTTTTAAATACAAGAAAGAAAGTGAGAATCAGGTTCGAAAACTCAAATTCTCAAAACAAAGAATTATCCAACACAAGTGTTGGATTCAAAAGGAAGTTCAAGTCGGAACTTGAGACTTCAAAAATAAGAATATACAAAAGGAAAATCCGAGTCGGAACCCGGTTTTTAAATACAAGAAAGAAAGTGAGAATCGGGTTTGAAAACTCGAATTCTCAAAACAAAGAATTATCCAACACAAGCGTTGGATTCAAAAGGAAGTTCAAGTCGGAACTTGAGACTTCAAAAATAAGAATATACAAAAGGAAAATCCGAGTCGGAACCCGGTTTTTAAATACAAGAAAGAAAGTGAGAATCGGGTTCGAAAACTCGAATTCTCAAAACAAAGAATTATCCAACACAAGCGTTGGATTCAAAAGAAAGTTTAAGTCGAAACTCGAGACTTCAAAAATAAGAATATACAAAAGGAAAATCTGAGTCGGAACCCGGTTTTTAAATACAAGAAAGAAAGTGAGAATCGGGTTCGAAAACTCGAATTCTCAAACACAAAGAATTATCCAACACGAGCGTTGGATTCAAAAGAAAGTTCAAGTCGAAACTCGAGACTTCAAAAATAAGAATATACAAAAGGAAACTCTGAGTCGGAACCCAGATGAGAAGGAGATAATTCTTATCCAAGAGTCGGATTTTAGGAGAATTGACAAAATGCATGAATAGGTTCCGACGATTACAAAGATTTATTCAAGATTCTTGACCCAGGATGGTCTGAATTTTGATGACTTCAGGATTTTCCCTTATCCTGAAGAGGAATGAATAAAGGTTGATATGAATTGAAGAGTTTATGGGAAGTAGTTCAGGTTTTATCCTTTAACCTGAAAGGGATGTAAAATAAAAGATCGATAAAATTTAAAAGTTTGATAAAAACTTGATAAAAACTTGACAAAATGATAAAAATGGATAACAAATCGATGAAAATTCAATTAAATCAGAAAATGAAATAGATGCAATTTAAAATAAAAAAATAGATCAACTGAAAAAAAAATTGATAAGTTTTTCAGGAAAAAATTCGTCTAATCCTGCCTGCATATGACGAAGGAAGACATGTATAGATCAAAATAAAAATGCCCCAGTATCAGGGAGAAGATGTGAGAATTTAATAAAAAATTGTCGCTTTATTGAGAGAGATTTTTGAAGAGTACAAAAGGCTAGGAATTTAAGTGTAAAATCTCTTCAAATGTAAAGCATTAATAGGATCTGGCAATTCCGCTCCATCTGCATTGATCAGACGATAGGAATTACGGGGCAATGCTTCCTGAACCACATAAGGACCTTCCCAATTGGGTGACCACTTGCCCTTCGGCCGGTGCTTGAGATGAGTTGTCGATCTAAGCACAAGATCATTGACCCGAAATCTTCTCTCAATAACTGATTCGGCGTAGTGCCTAGCTATCCTTTGACGATAGGCCTGAGCCTGCTCTGCTGCCTTGAGTCTTTTCTCGTCTAATAGATCAAGCTGTACCAATCTCTGCTGCTGATACTGATCAAGCGGAAGTTCAATGAGCGACGCAAACTTGAGTGCGGGCTTCTGAACATGTAGAGGTAACACTACCTCTGTCCCATAAACAAGCTCGGAAGGCGTAGCATTGGTTGGGGTCCGAATGGTGGTTCGGTACGCCCAGAGTGCATCGTGCATCTTCTCGTGCCAATCACGGCCTGTTTCCACTGTTCTTTCCAGAATGCGGATCAAAATCTTGTTGGTGGCCTCAGCCTGGCCATTCCCTTGGGGATAGTAGGGAGCTGAGAAGTGGTGATGAATCCCGAACTTCGAGCAGAAGGTCTTCATCTTCTCATTCTTGAAATGGCTGCCATTATCTGATACAATATCATGTGGGACGCCGAAGCGACAAAGGAGATTTTTATGAATAAATGAAACCACATGCCGGCCTTCTACTGTCCGCAGAGTTACAACCTCGACCCATTTGGTGAAGTATTCTGTAGCTACGAGGAAGTATTTGTGGCCATTAGATGCAGAAGGAGTGATCGGACCCACCACGTCAAAGGCCCACATTGAAAAGGGCCAAGGAGAGACCACGGATTGCAAGTATGCGGCTGGCGCATGAATGGAAGGTGCGTGCATTTGACACTTGACGCATTTCCTTACAAATCGATGGCAATCTTGCTGCATGGTTTTCCAGTAATATCCTGCGCGGATAATCTGCTTGACGAGTGTTTGGTAGCCGACGTGGCCACCACAAATTCCTTCGTGTGCCTCTTGGATAGCTTCCATGGCTTCGTCTTTGTCTAAGCATCTGGCATACTCATGACTGAACCCACGACGGTAGAGAGTATTGGCAAGGATAAAATAGCGGACTGACATGCGTTGAATCGCATGTTGCTCCTATCTTGGCATTTCTGCTGGAAACTCACCAGTTTCAATAAAGCTTTTGATGTCTTGATACCAAGGCTTTTCCTTCTGAGCGGCCTGATTTACTTGCTCAATTGGAATGTAGGCAGGTTGGTCAAGTCTGCCGATCTCGAAGGAACGACAGGATTCACTATCTTTAAAAGACAAAATAGAGCCTAAGCATGCTAAACCATTGGCTATGTGATTGTATTCCCTCTTGACATGATTGAGCTGAAATTCTTCAAAGTTGCCTATGAGAGCTAAGGCAATCTTCTGATAAGGGATTAACTTTGAATCCTTGACTTGCCATTCAGCATTAACTTGGCTGATAACAAGTAATGAGTCACCGAAGGCGTGTACTCTCTTGACATCAAAGCTTTGCAAAATCTTGAGGCCTTGTATTAGAGCTTCATACTCAGCCATGTTGTGAGTACATTGGAAATTGAGCTTGAGGGAATAAGGGAGCATCTCCTTTTCAGGAGTGATTAACAAGATCCCAATTCCTATACCAGACATATTTCTGGCTCCATCAAAGAATAGAGTCCAGAGTGGAGATTCCTGAACACTGCAGATGCGATCGTCAGGAAAATCATCTTCTGCTTTGATCTCTTCTGTCAACAGGAAATCTGCTAACTGATCTGCGATGGACTGACCCTTGACCGATTTCTGAGAAACGTACTCCAAATCATACTGCATCAGGAGGACTTGCCATTTCGCGATCCATCCTGTAAGGAAAGGCTGCTCAAGGATGTATTTGAGAGGGTTGAGTCTCGACAGGATCTTGATTTCTGATGCCATTAGATAATGTCTCAGCTTCTGACACATCCACACTAAGGCTAGACATGTCTTTTCCATCTGAGAATATCTCTTCTCGTAATCGATGAAGGTCTTGCTGATGTAGTAGATGGCATGCTCTATCCGACTGCCTTCCTCGTACTGCGCAAGAAATCCGCCACAAGCATTGTGTTTGACAGAAATATATAAGAGCAGCGGCTTTTTGAGTTCTGGTGGCTTCAGAACTGGTGGATTGAGAAGATACTGCTTGATGCGCTCAAATGAGAGCTGGCATTCTGATCCCCATTCAAATTTCACTTCTTTTCTTAATAAGTGATTGAAGGGCTCGCATCTCTTTGCCAAATTTGAGATGAAACGTCGAATAGACTGAATGCGCCCCTGAAGGCTCCTTAATTCTTTGAGACTGGTGGGAGGCGGCATGTCAATGATTGCCTTTGCTTTGGCAGGATCCACCTCTATGCCTTTCTTGCTGATCATGTAGCCAAGCAGTTTGCCTGACTCTACCCCGAAGATACATTTCTACGGATTGAGTCGTAATTTGTAGAGGATAAGTCTTTCAAAGACTCGGCCAAGAGCATCGAGATGATCCTCTCCTTCTTTAGATTTGACCAGGATGTCATCCACGTAGGCATCCATGTTCTTATGCATCTGATCATGAAAGATCACTGCCATAGCTCTCTGATAGGTTGCCCCAGCATTCTTGAGTCCAAACGGCATGACTGTATAGCAAAAAGTACCCCAAGGCGTAGTAAAAGAAGTTTTGGATTGGTCACGAGCGGCCAATTTGATTTGATTGTAGCCTGAGTATCCATCCATGAAGGAGAACATGGCATGGCCTGCCGTGCTATCGATCAGAAGATCGATGTTGGGGAGTGGATAATCATCTTTCGGGGTTGCTTTGTTCAGATCTCTGAAGTCAATGCAGATTCGAACTTTGCCATTCTTTTTGGGGACTGCCACAATGTTCGCCAACCAATCTGGGTATTCGATGGTCCGAATGAACCCTGCTTTTAATAACTCTTCAAGCCCTTCTTTAACTTGTGGTGCCACTCGAGGATCCATTTTTCTGAGTTTCTGTTTGATTGGCTTGCAATCCGGTTTCAACGCAAGGCGATGCTCGACTAACTTGGAGTCTAAACCTACATATCTTCATAAGTCCAAGCGAAGGCTTCCTGATGCTGTTTGAGGAAGTAGATGAGCCTCTCCTTCTCATCTAAACTTAGACTGGAACCAATTTTGAGGATTCTTGGATCATCTTCTGAACCAATATTGACATCCTCTATTGGATCTTGAACTAACGGCGATGGTTCATCCTGCTTCTGAATGCTGGCAAACTCTGGCAAATCTTGAATTGTCGAGTCGAATTCTGCCAACTCTTCAATCCGCTCTGTCATTTTGCTGACTTCTGCCCCTGCCTTCGCTTTGCACGCTTTGGCTGGTTTATTTTGAAAAAGGTTGGTATTGATAACGAGCTTTTTGAATGATTTAGGAGCCATGATGCTGGCAATCCTGTAGGTGAAAAGGAGGCCTTTAGAAAAAAAAGGTAAAATGTTCGAAAAATAGCCTTTTGTACAGAGACAGAGAATGACAACATAGATAAGGATATAAGCAGAGAATTTGTGCACACCAAAATGAACAGAGCAAACAAACTTTTCATTGATTGAGTAAACTTTGATATTTACAAGTAATTGTTTTGAGGGAAAGAAAGAAACTGGGGCAAATCTTGCCCTTACAAGATGATGAAAAGGAAAGAGAACAGAAAACACTGGCATTGTCTTCATTACTGAGCTCCCTTGACGAAGATGGTCTTTCTGCCTGATGACTGACCTGTGAAACCCAAGCCTGTGCCGGTGACATGCTGAACAGAAATGATCGGCTCCAGGATGCCGTCTTCATCTTTGCCCAGGCCCCTGAAGGGCTGATACCCATGCTTCATCAGAAGATCAAATCCTTTCCTTGATTTTGAGAATCGAGGAAACAGAGGGTGATCTTTAATTGAGGTGCAATCAAGGCATCCTTCTAGCTTGAAGAAGCGAGGTCCCTGCCACTGAACAATTGCAGTGACATTCTCTATTGGCTGGACTTCCTTCAGATTCAGCATATCCAGGCTTTCACTCAGGTTGATCTCGTTGACTTCCCGGATGCTCGGGATGTCGGCAGTGAAAGTGGGACGGGGAATCATCGGTTGTGGGAGTCGTTTTTCTGGATCCTCTCCTAGGACCATGGTGATCATGCCTCCCTTCGACCATTTGATGCATTGGTGCAAGGTTGATGGGACTGCATTGGCGTTATGAATCCAAGTGCGTCCGAGGAGCAGATTGTATGTAGGTGGCACATTCACTACATGAAACAGGACCGTATGTACCGAATAGTTGATGAAAATTTCGAGAAATATCTTCCCCTTGGCTGTCTGCCCATGGTTATCAAAACCGTAGATCGTGATCGGATCTGGGGTGTACTCCTCTTCTTTTAATCCCAAAGCCTTGGCTGTCATTTCTGGATAGATATTTAGGCTGCTGCCTCCATCGACGAGCACATGAGGGACTGTCATGCCCCTGGTCCGTACTACTATGTATAGGGCATTATTATGAAACGAATGAGGTTTTGGCAAATCCTCATCGGAAAAGGTGATTGGTGCATTCGTCATGGCCTGATTGACAATCTGAGCCATATCTTGCGGAGTCGTGCTGGGCTTGACTTTGATCTTTCTGAAAAGATCTTCTAGCACTTGCTGGTGCTCAGATGAAGCGTGGGTCAGGTCCAAGATAGAGATATTGGATAATGCAGTAATCGACTTCTGAACTGACCCTGAAGCCTCTTCTTTCTTCGAAACTGCCTTGATAAAGCGCTTCGGGATCCTAGGGACCACTTTGGTCGTTGCTTCTGTTGGTTTGCTGAAAAATGGGGTGACATCCGCCCTCTTGATGGATGACTGTGCCTGGCGAAGGACTAGGACCTGATGTTGATCCTGAATGTCCTGTCTGGAACATGGTTGGATACTGCCTTGCAAAGAGAATGTTTGCTCTGTGATGACCGAAGCTGAATGTTTAGGAAATGGTTTGGACAAGACTTCTGGCTGCTGCTCATCCTCGTCCTCAATCAGCATGTTTTTGTCAATACAATCCTGAATGATGTTCTTGAGGACAAAGCAATGTTCGGTGTCGTGTCCGACAGCCCGATGGAATTTGCAGAATTTATTCATCCATTTACCCATGGCGACGGGAGGGTCCGCTACCTTGGGGAGCTTAATCATCCCTTTCGACATCATATATTCTAAGATGTCTTCGCGGGACTGTTCTAAGGCTGAGAACTCCCGATCATAACTCCAACCTTCGTGCTTCGGCTTTTCCGGCTGCTTTGCTTCTGACTGGGGCGCTGGTTGGACGGGCTTAACAAATTTTCCTTTCTGGGCTGCCGAGTTTATCCTTTCGGCACTGGGATGTCCTGAGTTCTTGTTGCGGCCCTTCTTGTTCTTCTTTCTGCCGGAACCACTGCTGCCCTGATCTGTCAATCCTGCGGCACAGGCGACGTGCGCCTTTTTCTTTTGATCAGGATTTCCTCTGACAAAAGGATATCCTTCGTATAGACCATTGTCCAGGCCGGTCTCGAGCCACTCGGCTCTCTCAATTAATTTGATAAATGACTTGGCAGGCGAAGTGGAAATGAGGTTACTCAGAGGCTGGGCAAAATTATTCAGAATAATCTGCAGGGCATGCTCCTTCGGGATGGGAACCTTCATTCTGTTACAGGTGCTTCTCCACCTGTGGATGAATTCACTGGCTTTCTCATTCTCCATCTGTTTTAAATTGTACAGATGATTGAGGGTTGGTGAGGCTTCAATATTGAACATGAAACGCTCTATGAATAAATTCACAACTTTATCGAACTCTCTTAGTTTGATAGGATTAATGTGGTCTGCATACCACCTGGCCGCTACCCCTTCTAAGCTGTGAGGAAAGCATATGAATAGAGCCCGATTATCTTTCCTGAAACGGCCGCATTCGGCATAAAAGGTGGCCAAATGAGCCTTGGGGTTGCTGGTTCCATCGAATTTAAGGAACTTCCGAGGGAGATTCTCGAGATTGTCATCCCCGTCCAGGCCATGGTAAAAATCTTCACCGGAGTAGGTCTGCTTGCCCTTGCTTTTAGCTTGAATATCCTTGATGGCCCGATTCATTTCTTTCATTTGCTCCTACATCGGGTCATTAGTTGGAACGGGTTTGTTGATTGATTCGGGCTCTGCAGTGGTCTTTGCCAACTGCGGTGGGGGATTCTGATAAACAAACTGCTCTTCCTCTTCCGATTCCTCTTCTACTGACTCTGCTTCTTCAGAAGTGGTGTCGGGCTGTACTTGCTTTCTAACAATCCTGACTGGCTTCCTTACAGCCTTTTTCTTTGGCTTGCTTTTTGGAACAGCTTCTTTCTGACTGGCCTCGGCCTGTTCAGCCATCATTTTGGTCATCATTCTTTTAAACAGATTATACATAGCTGGATCTATATCATCTGCTTGATTCTGATTCTGTCCCCTGGCTGATTTGGGGGAATCCATCCCTCCGGCCTCGCTGTCGCTGTGTTGAGGAACTGTTTCTTTTCCTGCCCTTGTTACAACCATTTTGTCAATGCCAGTGATTTCCTGCGAAGGTGAAAAGAATGATTAGGGTTCAGAGGAAATTTTTGGAAATGTGACTTCTTTTAGGAAAAGACATGAGGGAAGGAATCGACAAATTTTTGCAATGATCGCGTCATCCTTTCATGGTGACAAAATGCGCCTTGTGATCTAGGCGAGGTCATCTGTCATGACGAGGGATAAAAGAATAGACAAAATGAATCCGTATGAAATAAATTAAGATTTGGCCACAAAAGTTTTTCATCAAAATAAAAGTTTGCATTTTCATTGATGACAAAATTTAAATACAAAGAGAAGGTAGGCAGACAGTTTGCCACCATTCTCGATATTCTGATGATACATTAGGATCAGGAAATATAGACAAAGGAATAAAGGAGTCCCAAGTGTATTTGGTGACGTGGTATGCTCCAGACCACTGATCTGACCGTAGATCGAACTCTGGCATGCGGCCTGTCAGAAAGCGAGTGTTGGCACGAACCTGCCGCTGCGAAAACTGTCTGAGACATCTCTCTGGCTGATAGTCTACGCAGAAGAAAGGGCCGAGCAGTTTGTAGCGCTTGTCACGAGCATAGGTGTAGCGAGGAATGGTCTCTCTTCTGTCAAAGAAGTCCCAAATGATTTCCTCCTGATGCAGTTTCTCGATCAAAGCTCGGCACTGAATGGCTGACTTCGGCTGCTTGTTGCTGAATCTGAAAGAACTGGCTTTTGATGGTACATGTCGCAGGAACCATGACTGCAAGGCATATGTGCACCCTTCTACCAAAATGGTCTCTCCGAGGGCAAATCGAGCCAAACCTTTGTAGAGAAAAGCTAGAGCTGCCATGGAGACTAAAAGCTGACGGGTCTGCTTGCTTCCCCATCTTTGGAAAAGTTGGGCGACTCTGATATCGATGAAATTCTGACCATCCTGAAAGAATGTCAGCCCCACTGTGCATAGGACCATAGCATGTTGGATTCTTTCTTTCGCTGTCCGAGATAAGGTATCGACTTCTTCATAGGCCCCATATTTGTTGTAGAGTTCGAACAGGTCGATGAACTGATTTCCGCTGATCTCTGTGAGAGGCCAGGATCTGCTCCCTGTAGCTCTGGCCAATGCTTCTCGAACATCTACCCCTTTGACATTGATCAAGAATTGCTGCTCGATCGGATCATCTGGCTGACCAGCTGGTTCTGGCAATCCCATGATATCATTGAATTTGTCCATTAGCATAGTCATCTCCCCCCACGAAAACCAAAATGTGCAGGTACGCGGATTCTATCGCTCTGCCATAGCTTGAATCAGACTGTCGTTGATGGTTCGCTTGCCAACTGCCGATGCCATCTCCAATCCACAATCATCCAAGTGGTCTGGGAACATACGCAAGAAGGCGGTGAACCAAGAATAATACCACCGAGGGAAGAAGGTACGAGACTCGATGACCCGATGATCTGGGGTTCCATCCCTTATTTGATAGAAGACATGATCCCAAGGAAAGATAGCATCGGGAGATTCGGATGCCATCGGAGTGATACTGAGGCAAAAGGAGGAAAAGAGTCAGATAGAATGCAGGACTTACGGATAGACTTTTCGATGAAAGAAGGGGACAAACATTAATCCTGGAAATTTTGAAAAGAACAGGGGATTTAAAAAAGGCTTTCCAGGGTTTTTAAGAAAAGTTTTGACCTACAAAAGGGGAAAAGAATATAGGCAAAGGGAAAAATATGCACCTGGGGTTTTTGAAAATAGAGGAAGTTTTAAAGAGTACACCCAGGGTTTTTTTAAAAGAGGTCGATATAGGAGAACACAAGGAAAACATCGCATAATCATAGCTGCGCAAACAAGGATGTGCACATAGCACTCCCTAAAGTCTGACTCTATATGCAATATTTGAAATAGCTTGTAGGACCTTAATCCTAACTCTATAGTTCTGATCATCTGATTCCAATCAAGGTATGCCGATATACTCAAGCCGAAGCTCGAAGTACGTGGCATATAAGATATTTCTCCGGTTCTAAGGTAAGGGCTTTCCAACATCCTTGAGCACCTACCGATATACCTCGGACTATGGCCCTTAGGTACGTGGTAGGGGGGCGCGAACCCAAATAAGTGGTCCAGTTGTGAGGCTCTCTCCCAAACTATGGTTCAGTGAGACAGCCCAGCAACGTGAAGACCGGGACAATATAGGTAGGGATGTTTTCAAAATATGATCAACATGCAATAAAATCAGAAGGCTCTAATGCAAGTCTTAAAGAAATAGATTTAAATAAGAAGAAGCATACACTTGCATACATTGTTTTGCATTCAATCCCTAGAATTGAGGAGAGTTGTATTTAAGACCTAAATCTAATGTGAACATGGATAATCTCCTCAATATGGTCCTACCAAACCATACTTAGATCCTATATGCAATGATGTCAGCTTTAGGACAGAGCCTAGGCTCCTAAGGTTTGCATGGAAATGAAGCTGACATTTATTAGAATAAAGACTTAGAAAATCTTAAAGTAAAGCAAAGGCATAGATCCAACCGGACGAAGACGATTCCCATCTCGGTCGCCAAAACTGTGATCATCGCAAAATTTTTCCTCTCTCGTGGTTTCTCTCTCTTCCTTCTCTTTTCCTTTCCAACCTCTTATTTTCCTCCTTTTTGAAGGGAGAAGAATAAAAGAAGAAAAAAAAAAAGAGAAAGAGAAGAGAAAACAAAGAAAGAAAGAGGGAAGAGGAACTATTTTGCGTAGTCTCACTTGACCTTTATTTGAAAACATTTAGAAAATTACTCACCTTCGATTTGAAAATTCGCGGGAAAGATGGAGAGACGGGATTCGCTCGTCGGTACGAGGTTCGACCGTTCCTGGCGCCTTTACCAGGGGTAATCGAACCAAGGATCGAATTTGTGCCTTTTGCTTTGCCTAAATATAATCTAAGAATTTATTCTAACTCTAAATGCACAAAGAATCATGCTTGTACGATGCAAAATGTATGCTCCTTCTGAAAGACATTTTGAACATTTCCAAGTGTTCTGAGATGGATTTGATAAGAGAGTGAAGAAATGATTTGAATCTAACTTTAGGACTTTTGAGAGGAGTTCTAAGTTTTTGAAGTAAATCAGGGTTGGGAGAATAAATGAGAAAGAATGACTTGAAGCTTTGAAAATGAAGAGAAGTGAAGTTTCAAAGTCAGAAATGGATTTTGAACTTTGAATTTGATTTTAGGAAAGGAAATGAATACTTGAATTTAGATTTTGAAGTTTTAAATTGGAATAGATTGAGGAATTCAAATGGTATTTAAGAATAGAAATTGATTTAGGGAGTTCAGATGAGATCTGAAAATGGAATTGGATTTGAAGTCTAGAATTGGGAATGGAGTTGGATCTAAAGATGGATTTAAGATCTGAGATCTGAGATCCGAGATAAAATTAGGTTCTAGATCCTAAGATGGATTTGGATCAGAGGTCTAAGATCCAACATGTGATTGAGTTCTGAATCCTAAAATGGAACTGGATCTGAAGTCTGAGATCCAATATAGAGTTGGACTCTGGATCCTAGAATGGAAGATTGGACCTGAAGTCTAAGATCCAAAGTGAAATTGGTTCTGGATCCTATAAGTAAAATTGGATCTGAAGTCTGAGATCCAATATGAGTGTTGAATCCTGGATCTTAAAATGGATTTGGAGTTAAATTCAGAAGAGGAATCAAGAATTTCTAAGTCTGATGTAAATTTGAAAAGGAATTTCAGACATTGAATTTTGAATATACAGATGAATCCCAAAGTCAATTTAGACCTGGGATTTGAAGCTTGAAATGAATCAAGAATCTCAAAGTTAAATTGAACTTTGAGTTTGATTGGAGCTTTTTGAAAATGAATTTGAAATTTCAAAGTAAAATTGAACTTTGAAGATGAATTTGAATTGGAAATTTTGAATATGAAATGAAATTGATATCTCAAAGTTAAATTGGACTCTGAGATGGAAAATGAAATAGAATTGAAAAAGATGAACAGGATTGAAGATTGATTGAAGAAGATATTTATACCACTTGGAGTTTTGAAAAAGTAATTTTGAAAATATGATGCAGTTCTACCCTAAATGCTGAGTGAATTAAAAGAATTTTGAAATTGGATTTTGAAAAGCTATCTCATTCTTTGGATGAATTAAAATAAGATTGAAGATATAATACATCCTTGACTATGGTCATTGAATGTATTATATAATAATTTATATTTTAAATTCAGGTGAAGAATGAAACACATTTAGTGCTTTTATAGAATTTAAAATGAAATTAACTCTCAATATACCCTGACTATGGCCATTGGTATATATTTTGGATTAATTTTAAGTTAAATTCTGATAAAAGAAGAAAATATTTAAGGAAAATATGATGAATTTTGAAAAACTGACCCAGTGTGGATCCAATGTTATTTTGTAAAAGATAAAAACACTAAGTCTTGTCCACACCCTGACTATGGCCATTGATGTGGATCATCAACTTAGGATTAATTTATCTCTTACGAAATGGTGCACGTGCCATTCGTGTTTCACCATTGTGAGATTTTGAGAAATAAAGGAAGAATGTATGAAGAACCAGTAATTCATGATATCTATAATGCTCATTCATTCTAATCTAGAGTAGAAAATGTAAATTCTCATTAAGATTCTAAGTGGTTACAATCCTTGAAATTTGAGATTTGAGGTACTAATATCTCTAATCTGAGGAAGCAATACAAATTCCCCACGACTTCCCTGTGAAAGAATGAATTAGCACCATATTGAAAACAAAAATTGTATGTGATTTGTATTGATCCTAATACAAGGTGATTATACTCATGTTGAATGAGGAAGGTATATCCAATGGGTGGGGTCAAGAGCCAGGATGGTCCAAGGTGAACCATCATGAACTATGGTAGTTCCTGATGGACTACCATAGAGGAAAGGGGACATGGTGGTTCATTGTGAGCCACCTGTGAAAACACAACAACTATGATAGTTCGTTATTGAACTACCATAGAGGAAAAGAAGACACAGTGGTTCATTGTGAACCGCTGTGAAAACACAACAACTATGGTAGTTCATTATTGAGCTACCATAAAGGAAAAGAAAACAAAGTGGTTCATTGTGGACCACTGTGAAGACACAACAACTATGGTAGTTCATTGGTGAACTACCATAGAGGAAAAGAAAATAAAGTGGTTCATTGTGGACCACTGTGAAGACACAGCAACTATGGTAGTTCATTGGTGAACTACCATAGAGGAAAAGAAAACAAAGTGGTTCATTGTGGACCACTGTGAAGACACAGCAACTATGGTAGTTCATTGGTGAACTACCATAGAGGAAAAGAAAACACAGTGGTTCATTGTGAACCAATGTGAAAACACCGTAGGGTGATGATCATTTGAGAGGCTGCGTGAAAGCAAAACGCAGCGAAATGCTGCAGTATGGCAGGTGTCTTTGGTGGAGGCAGGGTTGTGTATGGAATCACAACAGGTTGGTAACTGAAGATTGATTGAAGACAGCATGACTAGGGTGATATGTACAGCATACAAGGACCACGGAGCATATGTTAGCATATAACCACGAAAACAAACTTGCCGAAGTCGTCAGATCTGTAGCATGAACAGCATAGGTTGCAGGATAATTGACTGATAGTTATTAAAACCAGTTCATGAGGAGGCCAGACAGGTTCACAGGCTCATAGTTTTGACAGTGATGGTGAATGCTAGTGAGATAGCAGTATGTAATGCAACGGTAGTGTGTGAAGATGAGCAGGTTATGACCGTGGGTTTTAAGTACTATGGCATTTACAAGAAATAAACACACTAAAAAAATGATGAATGACCTATAGCAAACTGATTTTGCGTTATTCAATCAACCGACCTCTATCCATTGAATTCACAGAATAGTCTGAAATTCCATCACTGCATAATAGATTGATGAGAACTAATCATATAAACCAGGAGAGGCTTCTAATTCAGTGAACTCATTAGGCCTTCCTGATTAGGAATGACCCCAAGCAAAACTTATGACAAGCACCAATCTAATTTTGCAGTAAGAACCAATATTTTCTAAGGAAGTTGTGTCAAATTTTGTAATGAACAAAGAGGAAAACCCATCCTAGATTAAGCAATTAATAACAAGAATGGATGCTGGAAGGGGAGTATCATACCTGTTGTATACGGGTACTATCAATAGGTTACTGGTGACCTGCAGTGAATAGCCATTCACTTAATCAGAAATCAGTTTGAAGTAAATATTGGCAGGACAGGTTTCTACAGTATTAACAGGTGGGTTTTTGGTGGTGTAATGAAAATACATGATCGTGAAATGCCAATGGGGAGTATTTTTAACAATGGAAGTATGTATGTGGGTGCGAGAGGTGTTATACTTGCTGAAGGTGCAGCAAGACATGCTGTGAAATGGTGAATCTACATGCTGCTGGGCCTATGCAAGCCTAGCAGAATTGTAATGGACAGGGGTATGATGCTATAGCTGTAGCGGGTAAGTGGTGGACATGGTTTATAAGCTTGAGGCGGTATATGTTTGTACAAGATGCAGAAACTACTTCATAGCATGGTATGCCAGTATGAGTTGATGCTGAGCTATGCTAGAGCAATGCGTAGGAATTCTAAAGGATGTTGATGAAGAGGCAGTCATAACAGGGGAACCTTGTCGATGTCCTATGAAGCTTTCCTTGCAAATCAGTTCTATCAAGTACATATTTCATTAAAAGATGACACGGAGGGGAGGGGGGTATCTCCTTCTGAACATCACTGTCTTCAAATGCTTTTGGCCCTTTGATGGCCCACGATTATCATAAACATAATACAGCAGGAAAAATACAAGGGCAACCCGAAACACCTCCTGGGTATGGCCGATGGAATTCTGTGGTGGTGGTGGTAGGTAGCTGAATTTGTTCACACGGTGACAGTCATTTTAGCATTCTACTGAATAAGTCGTCCAAAGACCTAACACCAATATGATATGCAAAGCTTTTCCTAAACAAGCAAAAACTCCCTTGAGATGTGTATGCAGATGGTGTCATACCATGAACAAAATTGAAATCGGGATTGGAGCATATGTGCTTGGCAATAGCTTACTACTCAGATTTTTGAATCAGTTATAGTATGTCGCCTTGATGGCGGCAATGAATAGAGATGATGGTGAGATGCTGTGAGTGAGGCAAGTGACTATACAGGTGCCGCAGGTGATAGATGCAGGATGTACAAGCAATATTGTAAGTACAATGAAAGAAAAGGGAGATCAATAGGAAATGACAAAAAAAAAATGATAAAATAAAGATGAAATTTATTCACAGGCCATAGAACTTCTCTCCTGTTAATCTCTATTATCCCACTAGGATGAACATGGTGATATTATGTTCAGCTTTCCACACTTGTTCATCTTTATCTCCACCACGTCGGAAGACCAACGACCTCCCTTGATGGGAAATCAAACTAAGAAAACTCAGTTAATGACATATATCAAATTCAATAAACTTAGTCAACTTAGTGAAGCTCAAATGAGCTCATCAAAACTTAGTTAAAAAATCTAATGAAACTTGACAAAATTCAATTGAGATGGCCAATGGAGTTTCAGTAAAGCAAACAATAGAGATTGCAATTACTATTCACCAATGAAACTTAATTAACTCAGCAGTTGCAATTAGTAAAATTATAATGAAAAACCAACTCCGAAAACAGCAATTTAGGAAGAAGAAAAAAAAATGATGATCGAGATGACCGATTAAATTCTGTTGCTTTTGCGCTGAAACCCGGCAAATGCATGAACGAATCTGACGATCTAAATGCAATTACTCTTACTTAGAAGCCCGAGTTATGCTGAGGCAGGATGCTCGCTGGAACTCAGCTTAGATCCACAAATTTCACAGTTATGCTTTTGATGCCAATGATTCAGATATTCACGTTATCGAACTCCGGCTAGTAGAAGTCAGTGGTTAACCCAAGATCCCGGCTGTGGCAACAGTGGATACCAAATCTGAGCCCAATATTGTTCTTGATTTGCAGTGAGTTGGGGGAGTACTGTACACTCCCTGGTCATTCAAGCCTTTGGCGAGCTGGGCAGAGATCATCATCACTATTGGCTTTGCATTTCTGTATCTTTGTGGCTTTACTACTATCATGCAGATCAAAAGATGGATCAACGGGAGACAAACTAGGCTTTCCCTTTTATCGTCCGCCAGAATTTCTTGTTTCTTTCATTGCTAGAATTCATGTTCTAAAACTTATAATGGCATTTTAATTCAGAAAAGGAGTAGTATTGGAGTATCTTGCAGTTCCTCTACATCCCTTTTTTTTTTTTTTTTAAGTTCACAGCATTTTGACTTCATGGCCTGGGCCCATGAATTGTCCTTGGACTTGCTGTTACAAGAGTCTGAACAGAGGACATCCCAGAATGACTTACCATGGGAGCTAAACCTCTGAGGACCTCTTGAGAAAGTTTCCTGACAGTGATTCCAAATAGGTGGATGCAAGCACTTCCGAAGCAATACATCATTACTCTTCACCCCCAACACACATTCAGATGTACATACAGGCATTTTATTCCACCGAAGTTGAACATAATGCAGAGATGTTTTAAAGACTTACTGATGATATGAAAGAGCAACTTCCAATTCGATTATACTTGTCTCCTCTGTAAGTTGTGAATTTTAAATACCGAAGTGAAGAGGTAGGAACAAGCGTTGGGGTTCCAAGCTGAATCATCTGCTTCTTGAGTAATCGTTGATGCTCAGCATCAACATTACCCATTGTAGGTGGAGTACATAGGTAAAGAAAAAAAAACAAATTTCAATGCAATAATGATCTAAACGCACAAATGAAGGCACTCTGGCTGGTAAACGTGATAATCTGAATGTTCAGACACGCGAAACATTCAAATGAAATACCTGGGAGACCAACCAATATGACGGAAGTAAAAAAAAAAAAATGGAAGCAAAGTTGAGCATCAGTAAAAATTGAACGAAGATTATTGGATTGTCGAACCCAATAATATGAGCAAAACAAGCAAAGGAGATAAACAAAATACGAAAAGAAATATAGGAATCAGGAAATTCATTCTCGCTGTTGCACAAGAGAGGGATTAATGTTGCAATAAGCAACCCAATCCCCTCAAGGGTGCTTTTAATGGGGTCAAGAAAAGAAAACAGGAAAAATTTAGGAAATCAAAGAAGACGCAGAGGCAAGGGATGCTTACCGTGACCGAGCTTCGACTGAGGGAAAGGAAGTGTGTCTCTTGTATGCTGCTGCAAGGTGGAGGTGAATGGAGCTGAGCGGCAAATGCCTCTACGGGGTGCTGCAGAAATCCGGACAAGGGATAGACAATGCTCCTTCAGTGGTACTAGAAGGGGTCCTTTTGTTTGCAGGAACCGTATCGTCTAATGGAAATTTAATCTCTCTCGTCCGACCAGAGGGAATCCGAGAAGGGGTAGAGGATAAAAACCGATGATCAAATAGGTGAATGGCGGATCGTGAAATGGCGTAAGGAGAATGAATGCATGAATCAAAGGGGGGGTCGAGAGTCCGATCCCCAAACCCTTCCCTGGTGCTTCCTTTTATAGAGGAAGAAGAAGATTCAGGAAGGAAATGGGTTTGTTGGGGATCAATGGTTGAAGAACGAGGATGGTGATCGGAGGGTGGAGAAAGGAGGTTCCAACCATTGGAGGGTGGAGGAGCTCGGGACGTGGGCGCATGCGAGGTTGTTGGTGATGAACGAAGGAGGAGGGCGATGGAGGCGATCAGAGGGTTGATGATGGAAGAGGAACGCACATGGGGGTGGTCGGCCATGGAGGGAGAGAGAAGCGAGAGCGGCGGCTGAGGGAGCCAACTCGAGAGGGTCTCCCCCCCCCCGAAACCCTAACTCGATTTGAGAGTTTTGCAAGGGTTTTACTTTTTCCAAAAAGGGTCTTCTTATAAGAAGATTTTCCAAAACGGGTTTCTAAAAAAAAAAAAAAAAATCTATTTGTTGTAATTTTCTTTCATTATTTGTTCCTTTCTCAATATTTTTATCTTTTTTTTTATATTTTGGAATGAAAAACTGTGAAAACAAAGACTAAACCCTAATTTTTTTGTATTTTTCTAAAAAAGAATATTTACAAAAGTATTTTCCTGAGAATTTCAGACTATTTCAGGAAAATTTCTTCAGAAGAATGGGTTTGGATCCAAGTTTTGAGAAAACATTCGAGTTTTAAACCTCGATTTGAGGGCTATAATATGATAGATCCTAACGGATACCGGATGAAGTGTCTGAGCTTTTCAAAAAGTTATTTTTGATAATTTTGAGAATTTGATTTAAAATTGGATAATGAAGCTCAGATTTGGATTTTGATGTAGATCCGGATCCGAAATTGAGTCAGATATGTAAAATGAATTTAATTCCAACAAAATTTGAGAGATAAAAAATGGAATTTAGATTTAAAGCCGACTCAATTACCCAAAAGATGGGAGAAAAGGGCAAAAAGGGGATATTTACAACATTTTGAAAAATTTGGGGTGTTCACAACCAGACATGTTTCTAGCTCCATCGAAGAAAAGGGTCCAAACTAGGGACTCCTGAACACTGCAGATGCGATCGTCAGGGAAATCATCTTCTGCTTTGATCTCTTCTGTTAACGAAAAATCTGCCAATTGATCTGCGATGGACTGACCCTTGACTGACTTCTGAGAAACATATTCCAAATCATACTACATCAGGAGGACTTTCCATTTAGCAATCCGTCCAGTAAGAAAAGGCTGCTCAAGGATGTACTTGAGAGGGTTAAGTCTTGACAGGATTTTGATTTCTGATGCCAACAGATAATGTCTTAACTTCTGACACATCCATACTAAGGCTAGACATGTCTTCTCCATCTGAGAGTATCTTTTCTCATAATCAATGAAGGTCTTGCTGATGTAGTAGATGACATGCTCTATCCGGCTGCCTTCCTCGTACTGTGCAAGAAATCTGCCACAAGCATTATGGTTGACGGAAATATATAAAAGGAATGACTTTCCGAGTTCTGGTGGCTTCAGAACTGGTGGATTGAGGAGATACTGCTTGATGCGCTCAAATGAGAGTTGACATTCTGGTCTCCACTCAAATTTCACTTCTTTTCTCAACAAGTGATTGAAGGGCTCACATCTCATGGCCAAATTGGAGATGAAGCGCCGAATAGACTGAATGCGACCCTGAAGGCTTCGCAGTTCTTTAAGATTAGTGGGAGGCAGCATATTGATGATCGCCTTTGCCTTGGCAGAATCCACTTCTATGCCTTTCTTGTTGATCATATAGCCAAGTAGTTTGCCTGACTCCACTCCGAAGACGCATTTCTGTGGATTGAGTCTTAGCTTGTAGAGAATAAGTCTTTCAAAGACTTGGCCGAGAGCATCAAGATGATCCTCTCTTTCTTTTGACTTGACCAGGATGTCATCCACATAGGCATCCATGTTCTTGTGCATCTGGTCATGAAAGATAACTGCCATTGCTCTCTGATAGGTTGCCCCATCATTCTTGAGCCCAAACGACATGACTGTATAGCAAAACGTGCCCCAAGGCGTGGTGAAGGAAGTTTTGGATTGATCACGAGCGGCCAATTTGATCTGATTATAGCCTGAGTATCCATCCATAAAGGAAAACATGACATGACCTGCCGTGCTATCGATCAAAAGATCAATGTTGGGGAGTGGATAGTCATCTTTGAGAGTTGCTTTGTTCAGATCTCTAAAATCAATACAGATTCGGACTTTGCCATTCTTTTTGGGAACCACTACGATGTTTTCCAACCAGTCTGGGTACTTAATAGTCTGAATGAATCCTGCTTTTAACAACTCTTCAAGTCCTTCTTTAACTTGTGGTGTTACTCGGGGATCCATTTTTCTAAGTTTCTGTTTGATTGGCTTGCAATCTGGCTTCTGCACAAGGCGATGCTTAACCAGCTTGGGATCTAAACCTGGCATATCTTCATAAGTCCACGCAAAGACTTCCTGATGGTGTTTGAGGAAGTGGATGAGCCTTTCTTTCTCATCTGAACTTAAGCTGGAACCAATTTTGAGGATTTTCGGGTCTTCTTCTGAACTGATGTTGATATCCTCTGTCGGATCTTGAACCAACGGCGATGGTTCATCCTGCTTCTGAATGCTGGCAAATTCAGAATCGCTGAATCAAATTCTGCTAACTCTTCAATCTGCGCTGTTACCTTGCCGATTTCTGCCCTTGCCTTTGCCTTGCAGATTCTGGCCGGTTTGGATTTATTTTGAATAAGGTTGGTATTGATAATGAGCTTTTTGAGCGATTTAGGAGTCATAATGTCGGCAATCCTGGAAGTGCAAAGAAGGTTTTTGAGAAAGGATAAAAGTTTTTGAAAGTAGCCTTTTGTACAGTAATAGAGAATGACAATCATAGCAAAGGATATAAACAAAGAATTTGTGTACACCAAGATGAGAAATATGAATCAAAATTTCATTCATTTAAGTAACTTTGATATTTACAGATGATTGAAGGAAAGAAAGAAACTGGGGCGGATCTTTTGCCCCTTACAAGATGACTTTAAAAAAGAAAAAGAGAAAGTAGAAAACACTGGCATTGTTGTTATCATCGCAAAATTTTACTTTTGCAAATCAAACTGACCTTTGAAAAGTTTTTGAAAATAACTCGCCTCCATTTTTAAAATGCGGGAAAATTTCGAAGAATGGGACTCGCCTGTCGGTACGAGGTTCAACCGTTCCTGCCACCTTTAACAGGGGTAATTGAACCAAGGATCAATCTTATGCTCTTCTCTATTCAACTTGTCTAAATCATATTCTAATTTCTAAATGCACATAGAATCAGGCATGTGCTATGAATTTTCAGAAAATGCACATTTTGAAAGCATGATGTTTGCTTTGAATGATTGAAATATTTAGAAAATGTAAATCTTGGAAATGATATCACATGAGAAATCGTGAATTAGGACTTGAAAAATATTTCTGAGAAAAGTAAAAATCGATTTCTGGGGAAATCTTGAGATTTTATGAAAATCAATTCTGAGAGAACTTGGTTTCTCTGAATTCCAACTTTGAACTTGAAAATATAACTTGAAATTTCGAATTTTGAACTTGAGAAACACTTGAAACATACTTTGAGATTTTCATATTCTAAGAAAATCGATTTCTCCATATGACTTAGAAAATTTTGAGAAAACTGATTTTTCTGAATTGAAATTTGAATTGAAATTGGCAAATGCATGAAATGAATGAATATGGATTTGAGGAATTGAGAAATACTTTTTTTGTATTTTTGAGAAATGCAGTGCATTTTGAAGTTAGGCTAAGAGTGTAGGCTGAATGTGGCTAATGTGAAGATAATAAATCTAAGTATCATTCATATTCTGACTATGGCCATAAATATGAATTCCACCAAGTTTATAAACTTCATAGAAGCTAGTTCATGTGCCATTCGTGTAGACCATAGTGAATTCATAAAAATATGCATGAATCATCATCCATCACACATTAACATTATAAAAATAAACTATATGCAATGCAACCTAAGCTAAGCAGGAAATGTAAATTCTTATTCCAAAGTTTAATTACAAGTTACATCACTATTGAAATTTAAATACATGAAAAATAAAGTCTTCAATGTACCTGCAAAACTAGAAAACTTGGTTAATGAAAATATGTTGGCTTTTCTAGATTTATCCAACAATATCAGGAAATTATTGGATTTTGCTAGATATAAGCCTTTTCCATGATTCCCTTAAATCAAAACTAATAAAATATGAAATAAAATGAAAAAAATATGAAAATGGAATTTGAAATTTCGAAATTGGGGTCAAAATGACCAAAATACCCCTAATAACAAGACTATGGCCTTGAAATTAGGGTTTTTAGAAAGATATTTTGATAAAATGCAAGTTTTGAAATTTGAATGTAATAACTTCAAACCAAATATGCTATGACATGATTAAAAATATAAAATTAGGGTTAGATATTTCGAAATTTAGGTCAAATGACCAAATTGCCCTTGATAGCAAGACTATGGCCTTGAAATCAGGGTTTTTAGAAATAGATTTTGGTAAAAACTTATGTTTTATGCACTAAATGAAATCCAATGAGCACAAAATTAAACCTAAAGCATCCTAATATGATTATGAACATGATTAAACCCTTAAAACATATGCTTATGCACGAAAATCCAAGAATATCACAAAAACTGTGATTTTAGCAGTGTTTTTGGATCTCTCAGGAACCCGGTTTTGCAATTTGATTAATTCAGCCATCAAATGGATTCCAAAATCCATAAAAATTGGTACCTGCACTTTTTATAACCCTAATGTCGAATTGGAATTATAAAAATAATTTTTTGACATTAAATTAATCCAAAAATTGCATTAAACCCTAAAATATGCTATTTTTGACCTAATTCACCAACCAGTCTCAATCCAAGACCTGAACCAGGGGTCAAATCTCCATGGAAATTTATGAAATTTTACAGAGACTAACTAAGAAAAAAAACAGAGATTTCCCAATTTACAGATTGGAAAAATCATCTGCGGTTAGGGAGAAACCCTTCCGGCAATCTGAGCTAAAATATATCACTCTTAACAGGGATTAAAACAGCTATTCCAGATTGAAAATACAGACATAAATAGCAATCCTATACAAAAATCTCTGAAATTTTAGTGGTGAACAGTAGACAGAAAAATAATAATATTCACTTTTTACAGATCTAAAATCGGATCTGTGGTTTGGGATTTATGACTAACACAAGTCTGATTAGGGTTTTGGTAAACCCTAACGAGTTTTAAATTTAAAAACAGATTCTCTGAAAGGGGAAAAATACTAAACAGTGATAAAAAAATCCGAAAATTTCACAGCAGACATATCTACTCAATTTGAATCCATATCACTTTACAGATCTAAAATCGGATATAAGATGAGAGAAATATCATAACAGCAAGTTACCTTCTTGATTTTAACCACGATTTTAAAGCTTTAAAAACCCAATTTGATGTCTGATTTTTTTGACAGAGTTCCCGAGATCCAAAACCTCTGATTTTTCTACAGTAACTCAATAACTCATGCATGCACCACATATAAAACAATCAGAAATAAACAATGATAACTTCAATCCGAAATAACATTATCTTTACTGTTCTAAACCTAAAACACACAGAAATTTAAGAAACTTGACAAACCATGCATTAACTAATGTAAATAAATAAAATAAACCATAAAACAGTAAATAAAACTTATTTCTATGCTATAGAACGTAAAACAGACATGAATAAACCATGAAAATAAAATAAAAATAGGGAATCAATGGCTGAAATTTGATATCACCTTTAAAACATAGATTTAACCCATTAAAAAGGGTAAATCATATATTTTATTGGTTAATAATGTAAGGAATCATATTAAAATCAATTCTAATGGATTAAAATCCCTGTAAATCATCCAAAACAGGGTTAGATAACCTTCTTGGATCGTTCTTGCTGATTCTTGATGGTTCTTGAGGTGAAACCATGGTTGATCTTCCATAAGGAGGGGTGTCCAAGCCTAAATCTAGGTTTAAAGCATTAAAAAGCATCAAGTAAAATAAGAAAAGTGAAGAAGTTCATACCTTGGAGTTGCAGCAATGGAGGAAGGGCTGGAGAGGAGAGAGAAGCTCCAAGATTTGCTCCCAAGGTGGCTGGAAAAATCGTCCCCCCTATGGGGGCCTTTTATAACAATTTTTTTAGGTTTTAAAAATTAGCAATTTTGAAATTTTTGGACTTCTAAAGGGGGGGTGATTTTGAGGTAGAGTTACCTAACTACCCCTAGTCTAAATTATCCTAAATAATGCCTAATTAACCCCTAGCTAATCCTAAAAAATCCCCAAATGTGATGCCACTTGGCATTTTCCACATTTGGGTTTTTAAAGTTCTTTAAAAACCTTTTAAAACACTAGTTTTAAAATCCAAAGTTCAAAACGAGTTTTTAAAATAACTTTTGACTCTTCTAAATCTCTAACACTAACCAAGACACTGACTAACCCTAGTCTAGCCCTGACTTACTGGAATATGGCACCACCCCGGGTGGGCCCTACTTGAGTTTTTCAAAAAAAGATGATTTTAAAACTTGAAATTGAAGGATTTTTCAAAAGATCTTCAAAAGTAAACTTTGAAATTAAAATTTTTGAAATGGAATAGGGTTCTAACTGGGTCAGAATTCCTCTGGATATGGTTCCAACTGAGTGGGCCCATATCGATTTTTGACAGTTTTGAAATAACTACTGAAAACAACTTTGAAAAAGGGGTTAAAATCAATATTTGAAATTCAAGATCTCTGAAAATAGGGTCTCAAGCGAACTGGAACTCCGAGTCAGAGTCCTGAACTCTTAGGACTCTGAGATTTTAAATTTTAGAAAGCTAAATGAAAGGTTTTTGAAAGATTTTATCAAGAAACGATGAAATAAGTCAGAAAACAGAGTCAGGGTTTGACTCCTAACTTGACCGAACTCTAAAATACAGTCCTGAACTAACTGGACTCTGTAAAATGACCTAAATTTTGAAAATAATCGAAAAAGACTAAAAATGGAAGTAAAACAGACTCCTGACTGGATTAGGACTCTGAGACAGAGTCCTGATCGGACTGAAACTTTCAAAAATTTGAGAAATTTGATGAATAGAGGAATTCAGAAGCGACACCACCTCAATGGGTCTCATCTGTGAATTGAAATCGATTAAAATGTGAATTCGGAATGAATCCAGATTATTTTTTGAGAAAATACTTCGAAATATAAAGTCCTGGGGTTGGAAAATGACAGAGTATTGAATAAAAACCCAGGTTTTGAAATTGATTTTGAAATAAAGCTTTAAAATTCAAATTTGGATTGAATGTTTTGAAATAGGAGTGCTGGATCTCGAAAATGAGATGCAATGTCATACAATGCTATGCAGAATACGTGCAATGACATGCAATGATCTGTAATGACTTATGAAATGGACAAACACTGGATGAAGGTAAAAATTTAGGGTGTTTACAGATGCCCCTCTTTGCTGCTAAGCCGGTTGAAAGCCGAGCTTAGTGGCAAAGAAAACACACCAAATTTGGACTATAAAAATGCCCCAGTTAGATGAATCTGACTGGGTATGAAAGAGTTAGTTCAAAGGATGATGATAGATATGAAATGAAGAATAAGGAGAAAATTTTATTTCGAAAAAAAAAAGGTGAGATTCAGGTTTTGCCCTTAACCTGGATGGGACAGAAAATACCTCGTATAGAACGAAGCTCAGGCTTAACCCTTAACCTGAAAGGGGACGATACCTCGTTGAAAAATGAGGCTCAGGCTTAACCCTTAACCTGAAAGGGGACGATACCTCGTGGAAAAACGAGGCTCAGGCTTAACCCTTGACCTGAAAGAGGACGATACCTCGTGGAAAAACGAGGCTCAAACTTAACCCTTGACCTGAAAGGGGACGATACCTCATGGAAAAACGAGGCTCAGGCTTAACCCTTGACCTGAAAGGGGACGATACCTCGTGGAAAAACGAGGCTCAGGCTTAACCCTTAACCTGAAAGGGGACGATATACGGAGTCCTCGAATGAAGAAACCATGATGGGACCTTCGAATTTTGCACAATAAATCCGAGAGGGGTTTGCAAAAGGAGGAAAGGGGGTTCCCTAAAGCTTGAAAAGGGATTGATCTTGGACGTCTCATTGCTAAGACTGAATGGCTTTTAAGACAGATGACCTTTTGCGGAAAATTCAGGTTTAACACTTAACCTGAACGGGAACTGTCTGTGGTGGGACAGTGGGGAGCACAGGGAAGTGTGCGAATCTGAGAGCCCAGGCACTCAGATCAAAACAAGAAGGGAAGGATCTTGGACAACTCCCATCATCCGATCCTAAAAGGGATAACAACAACGCCTGGATACATCAAAATAAACATCAAGTTCTCACTTCATGTCAGGATAACTTAAAAAGATTGCCAATAAGATAAAAAAATTGTAGTTGATTCGAGAATGATAAGCACATATATATATGAATAATATTCCCTCTTGTCTATCTGAAGTATTACCTCTGACTGGACTTAACTCCGTAGAATCAAGATTCGAATTCGACTATCATTGCCATTGACTTTCTCTCAAGGAAGCTATCAATTTCCTTGATATGGGCGGAAAAGAATATATTCTTGATATTACGAGAGCTATTGGTGAAAGAATATTGATAAAAGAATTTCGCAAAATTAAAGAAGGTTCTTGATAGATTCGGCAGTCTGATATCCTGGGATTCTCTTCTCATGATGATCTTTCTGCACTCTCTTTTTGACAGAATTGGAGCTTTCTTGGATTTTTCGGGAATTATATCATCCTTCATTTTGGAGATGTCCTGACTTTTCTCTCTTTATTTTTTTTTGGAAGGGTACGTCACAAACTCCTTCATCTCAGAGATGTTCCGATCCTTCTTCTCTCTCAGGGATTATATTGACGGTTATTAGCTCTTTGGTTGGAAGTCTCTTGATGATAGCGGAAATTAAATATCTTTCAGGGTTTGTCGGTAGATCCATCACACTCGCCTTCATCTCGACGGTAATCTGGACTTTCCCTGGAAGGATCCGTCACAAACTCCGTCATCTTGGAGATGATCCAAATCTTCTTTGGCCCCGGGGGTCGACTCGTCTAATTCGCATTCATCTTGACGACAGTTGAGAGATCCCTTTTGCTATTTAATTGCAGCTTAGGTGATGGAGGAGATGTAGAGATGGTATGGATTTTTCTGTATCACCCAGGATATTTCGACTGCTTTATTTTTCAAGAATGGTCTTTAAAAATATGCCATTGACTGCAATCAATATCAATCACTCATGGCTTTGCAACAACATTGAATTCTCTTTGCTGGCCATATCGCGGATTTATTCTTCATCCTTTTGGTTGGCCAATAGAAAGATTTTGAATTTTGAATCCTTTTTCGCAAAAGCTTTGTCACTTCGGAAGTAATACTGAAGGTATTCTGAGGTACAATTTTATGCGATAAAGATTTTGAAATCAACAACTATTTTTTATAGCAAATTGGCAAAATATTCTTGGAATCCTTGGTGAAGGAAATCATTTGAGATCTATATGACACATCTGTGGCTAGATTCTCCTCTCCTTTCCCCAAAGGAGAGACTCAGGCTTGACCCTTACCTGAACGGGTAACAAAAGATACTCCTCTCTTCCCTGAAGAGGAGGTGTTTACAAAATGAACTTTCGAAGAGAAATAGAGTTTTCGTCAAAACTCCCTATTTCTAGGCTTCTCTTATGGAAAGGGGGCCGCTAACAGAGATTGAAAGGATATCATAGAGGAACGAGTCCATCACACTCTCCCTGGAAAAAGGGTCCTCGACGACGGGGGTGGCCTAACAAAAGACATTTAGGGTTACAAGGAGGACGAGCTTCCGTCGAAACTCTCCCTAGAAAAAGGATTCCTTGTGTGACAATAAAGATTATTTTGCAAACTGTTCGTGAATCACGAGTCCCTTCAAACTCTCCCTAGAAAAAGGGGTTCAACGAACGAACAATAAAGACATGCGAAAAGAAACGAGCTCCCTCGAACTCTCCCTGGAAAAAGGGTCCCTCGCAAGAGAAAAACTTGGCGATTGATTTTGATAGCTTTTGATAACTCAAAGAACTGCTTGATAACACGAATGACTAGAGGTCTTGACAAAATCGGCAACCCGAATGTCAGATTAACAGAATGGCACGACCTAAGGGTCTGATACAGATTGTTTGGTTCGCAGGTCTATGGATTGAGCCTGAATCTCAATGTGAGAGTTATGTTGCGACCAGTATAAAGACCGAACTTTGACAAAGTACCAATACGAGCACTATATTTTAAAAGATTACCAGTACGAGCACTGGATTTTTAAAGGATTCCAGTACGAGCACTGGACTTTAAAAGGCTACCAGTAAGAGCACTGGATTTTAAAAAGTTATCAGTATGAGCACTGAATTTTAAAAGACTACCAGTACGAGCACTGGATTTTTAAAGGATACCAGTACGAGCACTGGACTTTAAAAGGTTACCAGTACGAGCACTGGATTTTAAAAGGTTATCAGTACGAGCACTGAATTTTAAAAGATTACCGGTACGAGCACTGGGTTTTTAAAAGATTACCAGTACGAGCACTGGGTTTTTAAAAGATTACCAGTACGAGCACTGGGTTTTAAAGATTACCAGTACGAGCACTGGGTTTTAAAGGGTCATCAATTGGCGATGACTTGGACGACTTGCCGGGGTCTCAGGATTTATCCCTTATCTTGAATGGGAAATTCAATGCAAATTGATGCAGATGAATGCGTGCAAATGCAAATGGATGCAACTAAGTGCACATGCGTGCAAAATGAGAGATTTATTAGATCCTGCCTGCACACAAATTGTTTTGGATAAAAGGCAACTTTAACAAGAATGCCCTAGTATATTCTGGGGAAGAGAGATATTTTGACCAAAGAATAATTGATCATTTATTGAGGGGAATTTTTGAAGAATACAAAAGATAGAATGGAGATTTTCTAGGTATAAAATTTCTTCAGATGTCGAGCATTAATGAGGTCGGATAGTTCTACCCCGTCTGCATTAATCAGACGATATGAATTACGGGGCAACGCTTCTTTCACCACGTAGGGGCCTTCCTAGTTTGGTGACCATTTGCCACGTGGGCGATGCTTGAGATAAGCCGTTGATCTAAGGACCAAGTCATTAACTTGGAATCTCCTTTCGACGACTGACTTGGCATATTGCCTTGCTATCCTCTGACGATAAGACTGAGCGTGTTCTGCTACTTTGAGTCTTTTTTCATCGAGTAAATCTAACTGTACCAATCTCTGTTGCTGATACTGATCGAGTGGTAGCTCTAAAAGAGATGCAAACTTAAGGGAGGGTTTCTGAACATGAAGAGGTAACACCACCTCAGTCCCATAAACAAGTTCTGAAGGAGTCGCATTGGTTGGGGTTCGAATGGTAGTTCGATATGCCCAAAGTGCATCATGAATTTTCTCGTGCCAATCACGACCCGTCTCAACGGTTCTTTCCAAGATGTGAATCAAACTTTTGTTGGTTGCTTCTGCCTGACCATTTCCTTGTGGATACTAAGGAGTTGAAAAATGATGATGAATTCTGAATTTTGAACAAAAGATATTCATTCTCTCATTCTTGAAATGAGTACCATTATCTGACACGATGTCGTGCGGTATACCGAAACGACAAAGAATGTTCTTATGAATGAACGAGACTACATGTCGACCTTCCACTGTACGCAGAGTGACGGCTTCAACCCATTTGGTGAAATATTCTGTTGCGGCAAGGAAATATTTATGACCATTAGAAGCTGAAGGAGAGATGGGTCCTACGACGTCGAAGGCCCACATAGAAAATGACCATGGTGACACGACTGATTGCAAGTACGTGGCTGGCGCATGAATGGAAGGTGTGTGTATCTGACACTGAACACACTTCTTCACAAAACGATAGCAGTCTTGCTGCATGGTTCTCCAATAGTATCCTGCCCGAATGATTTGTTTAACAAGAGTTTGGTAGCCGACATGACCACCGCAAATACCTTCATGCGCTTCTCGTATGATTTCTTTGGCTTCTTCTTCGTCTAAGCACCTGGAATACTCAGAACTGAACCCACGACGATAAAGAACATTGGCAAGGATAAAATAGCGGGCGGACATATGCTGAATTGCTTTTTGTTCCTTCTTTGATAGTTTTGGTGGAAGCTCACCAGTTTCAATAAAATTTTTAATATCTTGGTACCAAGGCTTCTTTTTCTGTTCCGCGTGGTTGACTTGCATTACCGGAACGAAGGCAGGTTGGTCAAGTCTACCGATTTCAAAGGAGCGACAGGATTCTCCATTTCTGAAAGACATAATGGAGCCCAGGCTGGCCAAACCATCAGCTATTTGATTAAACTCTCTTTTGATGTGGAAAAGCTGAAATTCATCGAAATTATTGATAAGGGATCAAACGATCTTTTGGTAAGGGAACAACTTCTGATCTTTTACCTGCCATTCAGCTTTGACTTGGCTGACGACGAGCAATGAATCGCCGAAAGCGTGTACCCTCTGAACATTGAAGTCTTGCAAAATTCTCATACCTTGTATTAAAGCTTCATATTCAGCCATATTATGGGTACATTGAAAATCCAGTTTCAGAGAAAAGGGGATCATCTCTTTCTCTGGTGTGATCAGCAAGATTCCGACTCCTATGCCGGCTATGTTTTTGGATCCGTCGAAAAACAGATTCCAAACTGGGGATTGTTGAACATTACAGATCCGCTCATCGGGAAAGCTATCCTCGATTCTAACATCTTCTGCTAAAGGAAAATCTGCCAATTGGTCTGCAATTGCTTGACCTTTGATAGATTGCTGAGAAACATACCCCAGATCATATTGCATTAACAGGACTTGTCACTTAGCAATCCGTCCACTAAGAAATGGTTGTTCGAGAATATACTTGAGAGGATTAAGTTTTGAGAGAATCTTGACTTCTGATGCTAACAAGTAATGTCTCAGCTTCTGACACATCCATACCAGTGCTAGGCATGTCTTCTCTATTTGAGAATATTTCTTCTCGTAGTCAATAAAAGTCTTGCTTACATAGTAAATGGCATGTTCAACCAAACTGCCTTCTTCATATTATGCCAAGAATCCGCCACAAGCGGCTTGGTTAACTGAAACGTATAGCAAGAGAGGCTTTTCCAATTCTGATGGCTTTAGAACAGGCGGATTAAGAAGATATTTCTTGATACGCTCAAACGATTGCTGACACTCTGGTCCCCATTCAAATTTCACTCCTTTTCTGAGTAGATGATTGAAAGGTTCACATCTCATGGCAAGGTTGGATATGAATCTCCGAATTGATTGCATACGTCCCTGAAGACTACGCAATTCCTTAAGAGTAGTTGGAGGTGGCATGTCAATGATGGCCTTTGCTTTAGCGGGATCCATTTCTATCCCCTTTTTGCTGACCAAGAAGCCTAGCAATTTGCCTGATTCAACTCCGAAGACACACTTCTGAGGGTTGAGTCTTAGCTTATAAAGAATAAGCCGCTTGAAGACTTGACTTAAGGCATCGATATGATCTTCTTCTTCTTTGGATTTGACCAGGATGTCATCAACATATGCATCCATAGTCTTATGCATTTGATCATGGAAAATGGCAGCCATTGCACGCTGATAGGTTGCCCCAGCATTTTTGAGCCCAAACGGCATGACTGCATAACAGAAAGTGCCCCATGGTGTGGTGAAGGATGTTTTGGATTGGTCACGAGCGGCTAACTTTATCTGATTATATCCGGAGTATCTGTCCATGAAGGAAAACATGGCATGCCCGGCCGTGCTATCAACTAGGAGGTCAATATTTGGGAGGGGATAGTCATCCTTCGAAGTAGCTTTATTGAGATCGTGAAAGTCGATACAAATTCGCACTTTGCCATTTTTCTTGGGAACTGCAACGATATTCGCCAACCAGTCCGGATAATCTATTGCTCGAATGAATCCTGCTTTAAGCAAGTCCTCAAGTCCTTTCTTGACCTGTTGCTCGATTCGAGGATCCATTTTCCTTAACTTCTGTTTAACAGGTTTCGCATCAGGCTTCAGAACGAGTCGATGTTCCACCAATTTAGGATCTAAACCGGGCATATCTTCATAAGTCCATGCGAATACTTCTTGGTGCTGCTTGAGAAAGTCAATGAGCCTTTCCTTCTCATCTGTACTTAGGCTGGTGCCGATCTTGAGAATTTTCGGACTATCTTCTGAACCAATATTGATGTCCTCAGTCGGATCCTGGACTAGGGTCGATGGTTCATCTTGTTTTTGAATCGCTGCAAATTCTGGCAACTCTGGAAGCGACGAATCGAATTCTGCCATTTCTTCTGACTGCTTTGTGACCTTACTGTCCCCTGCTCTTGCTCGGACCCGATATATCTTTGCCGATTTCGATAGGATTGAAGGATTAATGACTAACCTTTTTATCGGTTGAGAAGACATTCTGAAATTTTGAAAAGGAATAGCTTTTAGAGAAAGCTCCTTTACTATGACATAAATTGCATGGGAATAAAAAAGATAAGAACAAATGAATTTTGAAGACAAATTGCAGAGGAATAAGAGAAAGATGACATCCAGATAGACGAGAAAATTGATAACTTTATTGAAGACTTGAAATGAAATAAGGACATTTAAAAATGAACTGAAATGGGACATTGTCCCTACAAACTGCAAAAATCAAATGAATGAAATAGAAAAGACAGATGGTAGAAAATTTTTAATGGATCCCTTTAATGAAGACAGTATTTTTGTGAGATCTTTTGCCCATGAATCCTAGTCCTGCCCTGCGTGGATGATGATCAGGGATCACTGGCTCTAGCCGGCCATCTCCGTTCTTGCCCAATCCTTTGAAAGGCTGATAACCATGCTTCAGTAACAGGTCAAATCCTTTCTTGGTCCTAACAAACTGCGGGAAAAGAGGATGGTCCTTGAAAGTACTGTAATCGAGACGACCTCCAATCTTAAAGAAATGTGGTCCTTGCCATTGGACCATTGCTGCAGTGTGATTTGTCTCTGATGTTGCTCCTAACTTAAGCATTTCAAGGCTTTCACTGAGAACAATTTCTTCACTTTCTCTAATGCTAGGGATATCAGCAGTATAAGTTGGCCTAGGGATCATAGGCTGAGGTAGCCTCTCTTCAGGATCTTCCCCCAAAACAGTAGTTATCATGCCACCTATAGACCACTTGATACACTGATGCAGAGTGGATGGCACGGCGTTGGCATTATGAATCCATGTTCGTCCCAGTAGAAGATTATGCGTTGGCGGCACGTTAACGACATGGAAAATCACTGTATGAACAGAGTAGTTAATAAATATTTCCAAGAAGATCTTTCCCTTTGCTGTCTGTCCATGATTATCAAACCCATAAATGGTGATCGGATCCGGTGTATACTCTTCTTCTTTTATACCCAGAGCCTTGGTAGTCATCTCAGGACAAATGTTGAGGCTACTGCCTCCATCTACAAGCACGTGGGGCACAGTCATTCCCCGGGTTCGCACCACAATGTACAAGGCATTGTTATGAAATGCGTGAGGTTTTGGCAAATCCTCATCTGAGAAGGTTATGGGAGCATTGGTCATGGCTTGATTAACGATCTGAGCCATGTCTTCAGGTGTGGTGTCTGGCTATTGAAAGGCGGCTAGTCTGTCGACTTCCCCATCTCCTTAGAAGCTGAACTATTCTGATATCCATGTAATTTCGTCCATCGAGAAAGAAAGCTAATCCCACCGTGCACAGAACCATCGCGTGCTGAATTCTCTCTCGAGCTGTTCTGGACAACGAGCTGACTTCTGCAAATGTTCCATACTGTCTATAGATTTCGAGCAGGTCCACATATTCGTTCTCATCCTCTTCAATCAGAGGCCAAGACCTTGCGTCCCGTCATGCGAGCTAAGGCATCTTTTGGGTCCAGACCCTTGACATTAATCAGAAATTGTTTCTCCAATGGATCTCCAGGCTGACCGGCTGGCTCGGGCAATCCCATAATCTCTGAAAATTCATCCATCAGTACTGTCATCTCGCCCCACGGGAACCAGAAGGTAGAAGTGCTCGGATTCCACCGCTCTGCTAGTGCATGAATCAAGTTGCCGTTGACTGTCTGCTTTCCCATTGCGGACGCCAGTTCCAATCCACACTCGTCCAGATGGTCCGGAAACATACGAGAGAAGTTCTTGAACCATGAATAATACCACTGGGGAAAGAAGGATCCGGTGCTGAGGACTCGATGTTCGGGAAGACTTTGTCGCACCTCGTAGGAGATGTGACCCTCGGGGAAGACTGAATCAAGCTGACTGGATGCCATCAGACTGGAAGACATGGAAATTGGAATAAGACTTGGAAAATACAGGAATTTTGAGGAAAATGCAGGCAGGATAAAATGAAGCAGAAAATTCGAGATCTAGAAGAAAGGAAAGATGGGAAATCACCTGGAGTTTTGAAGAAAATAGAGGAATTTCATGAAAATCGTCCAGGGTTTTAATATTTTATAAAATGGAGTATTTGAAAATCGTCCAAGGTTTAAAACATGGACAGTACATGGACATAGATTGGGGAATTTTGAAAAAATCGTCCAGTATTTTTAGAAAATTGAGAAAATATGGAAAATAAAAGGAAATGACTATAACATATTCAATCACATTCTGCACAAACAAGTATGCACATACAGCATTCCCTAAAAGTTGACTCTAGATGCACAAATTTTGAAATGGCTGTAGGACCTTAATCCTAACTCTAAGGTTCAGATCAACTGTATCCAATCCAGTTATGCCTATATACTCAAGCCAAGGCTCGATGTACGTGGCATAAAATCAATTTCTCCGGTTCTAGGTTCAAGTTTTCCAACATCCTTGAGCACCTGCCGATATACGTTGGACTATGGCCCTTGGTACGTGGCAGGGGGGTTTTCACCCAAATAAGTGGCCCAGTTGTGAGTCTCTATCCCGAACTATGGTTCTGGAAGAGAGCCCAGCAACGTGAAGACCGGGACAATATAGGTGGGGTGGTTTTTTGAAAAAACATGAGCACATGCAATCAAATAGAAGGCTCTAAGTCCTAAAGAGATAGATTTTTGAAATATTTGAAGAAGCAAGCATTGTTTTCATGCAATTCCTAAATTGAGGAGTGTTGTATTATACCTAAGTCTATGTGAGCATGAATAATTCTCCTCAATATGGTCCTACCAAACCATACCTAGTCTATATGCATTCCATGTCAGCTGGGTTCAAGTCTAGGCTCCTAGGTTCACATGATATCATAAAGCAAAACTGGCATTCCATGGAAATCGATTTTGACAATTTGAACTAAGTAGAGCATTAGATTGATCAGGCAAAGACAGGTCCCATCACGGTCGCCAAACCTGTTATCATCGCAAAATTTTACTTTTGCAAATCAAACTGACCTTTGAAAAGTTTTTGAAAATAACTCGCCTCCGTTTTTAAAATGAGGGAAAATTCTGAAGAATGGGACTCGCCTGTCGGTACGAGGTTCAACCGTTCCTGCCACCTTTAACAGGGGTAATTGAACCAAGGATCAATCTTATGCTCTGCTCTATTCAACTTGTCTAAATCATATTCTAATTTCTAAATGCACATAGAATCAGGCATGTGCTATGAATTTTCAGAAAATGCATATTTTGAAAACATGATGTTTGCTTTGAATGATTGAAATATTTAGAAAATGTAAATCTTGGAAATGATATCACATGAGAAATCGTGAATTAGGACTTGAAAAATATTTCTGAGAAAAGTAAAAATCGATTTCTGGGGAAATCTTGAGATTTTATGAAAATCAATTCTGAGAGAACTTGGTTTCTCTGAATTCCAACTTTGAACTTGAAAATATAACTTGAAATTTCGAATTTTGAACTTGAGAAACACTTGAAACATACTTTGAGATTTTCATATTCTGAGAAAATCGATTTCTCCATATGACTTAGAAAATTTTGAGAAAACTGATTTTTCTAAATTGAAATTTGAATTGAAATTGGCAAATGCATGAAATGAATGAATATGGATTTGAGGAATTGAGAAATACTTTTTGTATTTTTGAGAAATGCAGTGCATTTTGAAGTTAGCCTAAGAGTGTAGGCTGAATGTGGCTAATGTGAAGATCATAAATCTAAGTATCATTCATATTCTGACTATGGCCATAAATATGAATTCCACCAAGTTTATAAACTTCATAGAAGCTAGTGCATGTACCATTCGTGTAGACCATAGTGAATTCATAAAAATATGCATGAATCATCATCCATCACACATTAACATTAGAAAAATAAACTATATGCAATGCAACCTAAGCTAAGCAGGAAATGTAAATTCTTATTCCAAAGTTTAATTACAAGTTACATCACTATTGAAATTTAAATACATGAAAAATAAAGTCTTCAATGTACCTGCAAAACTAGAAAACTTGTTTAATGAAAATATGTTGGCTTTTCTAGATTTATCCAATAATATCAGGAAATTGTTGGATTTTGCTAGATATAAGCCTTTTCCATGATTCCCTTAAATCAAAACTAATAAAATATGAAATAAAATGAAAAAATATGAAAATGGAATTTGAAATTTCAAAATTGGGGTCAAAATGACCAAAATACCCCTAATAACAAGACTATGGCCTTGAAATTAGGGTTTTTAGAAAGATATTTTGATAAAATGCAAGTTTTGAAATTTGAATGTAATAAACTGTAAACACCCCAAATTTTCACTCACCTCCCTGACATCGCCCTCAATCACCACATTTCAGTTCTTCAGAAGCAATGAAGGGCAAAATAGTCATTTTTTTAAGATTGAACCTGGCAGAAAGTCCTAAATTTCATTCTTGAGCCTCAAAATTTCTATATTTAGGTTCAGAGATATCTTCAAATTGAAACATTTCAAAATCCTTTTTCTGGAGAAGAAATTAGAATTTCCACTTCCTGGTTCAGAGTGACATTTCATAGAACATGTCTTTGCATAGCATTGCATCATTTCACTGCATAGCATGTCATTTTGAGATCCAGAACTCTTGATTTTCAAAATTGTCAATTCAGATCTGATTTTTAAAACTTTTTTAAATTGATTTAAAAAAAAAAAAAACCTGGGCTTTCAAAATTATCAAATTTTCCCATTTTACCCCAGGACTTTGAATTACAAAAATTTTCTCAAGAAAAACAATCTGGATATTTTGGATATTGATTTTAAAGATTTTATCTCAAAACTTTTTTAAATCTCTTTACAATTTTTTTTTTACATTTATCCATATTTTTTGCCCTAAAAAACCAATTTTTTTCAAATTCTTGAAAACAAATAATGTTTTATCTCGTATCTTCAAATAAATGGAGCGGGACCCGCCTTTGAACTAGCATCATACTCATACTCTCAGGTAAGTATCTTATTCTCAAGTGGGACCCACCCGGAGATGGCACCAATTTCGTAAATTCCTCTTCTTTTTATTTTCTTATTTTTATTTTATTTTTTTATGTTATGTTCTAAAGTAGTGGGCCCACACATTTGCGGCACTCCACTTGAAAATAAAAGATTTGCTAAAACAAAATAAAACTTTATTTTCAAAAAGAATTTTAAAAAAAAAATTGGCTGAGGTGGCATCTCCAATTTAATTTTATTCTTTTTATTTTTTTATTTTTTTTATTTATTTCTTTTATTTACTATTCATTTTTTTAAAAGAAACAGCCCCAAAACGGCGCCACAGCCAAACTTTCCAAAAAAAAAAAAACATTCATTTTACCCAAAACTTAGTTAAATGAAATAAATTTTTTTTTGAAAAACATAAGATGCGCCCCTTTTGGAAAACGGCTGATTTTCAAAATCTCAGTTTTCAAAAGTTTTAAAAACATAACGGAGCTCTTAAAAGAGGACTGCGTTTTTTTTGTTTTTGAGGAAAGAGGCTGAAGGTCTTTAAAAGACCCAACTATTGATTGAAAGAGGGGCAACCATTGAACGAGAGAGGGGGAATTGAATTGGGGATTGGCGGTTTTTGCAGGGTCTTCCATCACCAGGAGCGACATCCTCCATCCAACGTGAAGGACCTTCCACTCCCAGCCAACTGCAATACCATCCTTCAGCCACTTCAGCCCATCAACAGAAGAAGCTCCAGCCAGCGTTTGCTACATTTTCTTCAACCCATCTAGCAAGGGAAATCCAACATTTCTCCCATTCTATTTCAGCCCAGCTCTATTGTAAGACCCACAATTTTTCAGATAACTCTGAATAAATTCCTGAGGCATTCACCGGTAAAAGTAGTATTTTTTCTCAGAATGCGAAACGAATCAATTCCTGCGAGCCAGTTATACTTAGGATATTCGTCAAATCACGAATATATGCTCAAACACTCTGGAAGCCATAACTTCCTAACTAAACGAAATCAAGAGATTCGTACGAGCCAACTTTCTTAGTTACGTCAATACGAAGAAAATGGCGTACTCAGATTTTTTCGGAAAAAATCGCCGGAAACCCGAAATTCTTGCGGGACCCACAGAAATATTGGTGGGACCCACAGGAATATTCCTCAGAAAATATCTGGTGGGACCCACCAAAATATCCCATGGAATATCCAAGTGGGCCCCACACCAAGGAACCTCTTGGCATTAAAAAGAAGCCAAGGGCAAATGGGTAAAAGGGAAACTTGGGGCCCAAGTTTTATTTTCTATAAATAAAGGCCCTCCCCTTTAGAAAAAATCGTCCCCCCCCTTTCTAGCCTCCTCTTTCTCTCTCCTACTTCCTAAAACCTCCCCTACCTAGCCTAGCCCACCTGAGCCCACCTGACCTGGTCTGAGCCTGCCTGACTTAGCCTGAGCCTGCCTGACCTGGTCCTAACCCACCTGACCTGGGTCTGAACCCACTTGACCTGGTCCAAACCCAGTTGACTTGACTTGAACCTAGTTGGGTTTAAAGTCAAAGTCAAAGTCCTTTTTAGTCCTGATTCTGGTTTGGGTTTCTGAACCCAGACTTAGCCTACTTGAGCTGAGTTCGAACCTGCTGAACCCAGTTGACTTGGATTGAACCCTGTTTGGTTCAAACCACTTAGGTTGAGTAGCTTGACCTACTCTACCTCTTTCTCAACTAAGTCAGCTTCATCTGACTTAGTCTGACCTCTCGAAGGAAGGCTCGAAGCCAAAGAAGCAACCCGGAGCCGTTTCTTCCACGATTTGAAGTAAGTTCGCTTCGTTGATCCATCTCTCTCAAGTATTTGACTGTTTGTATATAGAATATACTTTCTGAAGTAGTATCTTGCTTTAGTTCTTGATTGAGCCCTTTTTGGACACTTCGGTGTTCACCCGCTCGTCTCGTAACTATCGTCGGATATATCTATGTTCAAACACGCAGTATATGCGTTCTTCAAAATGGTATCTCGCTTTAGTTCTTGGTTGAGCCCTTTAGGACACTTCGGTGTTCACCCGCTCGCCTCGTAACTATCGTTGGATGCGGATCTAGGTATATATCTGCTGATTCTGCCGATGCGTCTTATATCGCACAGGCTATGTAATTTACCTTTGCCGTCGCGTCGTATGATGCCAAGGCTCCCTGTTTTCTGCACTTCCGATTACTGCACTTCCGATTATGCATTTACTTACGCCGTCGCGTCGAACGATGCCAAGGCTCCTGCTTTCTGCAATGTATTTACTTACGCCGTCGCGTCGAACGATGCCAAGACTTCTGCTTTGTTATATATGTAGAATATTTCGTTCAGTTACACACCCTGAACAATAGTATATGCATTTCTTTACGCCGCCGCTGTATAAAGCACAGGCTTCTGCTTATACTACATATATAGCGCATAAATGAGCGTTCAAATGGAGATCAACTCCAAATCGCCCATGCGATTCCTTGACCGCTGCTCGTTCAAGATTCTGCTTGACGAATGAAGCCCCTATTGAAAAGGCTTCGCTTTTTGGCAAAATGCTCTTTACGTAATGACTAAGTCAATTTCGTATGGCTTGGCTATGGCCAAGGGTTCCTGCAACCTTGATGGATGCAAAGTACGCACAACGGTGCGCATCCATTTCCCGAATTAAGCGTGGCAATTTCCTACCAAAGAGGGGAGATGCCGCTGAAATGGATAAAAGAAACGCACGCTTTCTCCGTAAAAGAGAGGAAGTGCTGCTGAAATTTCTGAAGAAGCTAAGAATAGCTCAGAAAGAACGTAGCAGGATACTCTGACATATAGCAGAGTGCTACCCAGTTCATGGTTTGCCCTCTACAACGTAGAAGGGTTCGTCGCACCACTGCCGGTAGAGCAGGGGAGGTGCTGACGAAATGGTTGGCAGAAGAGCTGCCGGAACCAATGGAACGGCATAATGATGTCCGTTGATGGAACGATGCCAGATCGGCTCGTATCCTTGTGCCTGCAAGGGCACCTTGCTCGTAAGGGCCGCTGAGCCGGAGTAGAGGTTGCGCCTTGGCTAGGTTTGGACTCGTTGCGTAAAAATACGCCGAGTAGCCGATCTATTTAGATCGAGTCATATGCATGCTCATTGAGAACGATTACACAACCAGACTCGTAAGGGCCGAAGAGCCAGAGTGTGTTGTTTCTACCCAAAGAGGTGTGATGCTCGTGGTGGCCGAAGTGCCAAAGAGCGGTGTTCTGCATGCATATGAATAAGACTTAAGGTCGCACATACCCCGCGGTTGAAGATCGTGTTAGGGGTACCCCCTCAGTAATGACTGTGTTGGGGAAGACTGAATGGGGTCGGGTACATACTCCCGTAGTGCTGAAAGCACGGGCTGCCTAAATGGCATGCAGATTCTGTCCAAGTAATTGTAAGACTGGCAGACCCCTTCAGGAATTATGCTCACTGTGGAATGACAGTGATGGTACAGCCTTGAGTGACATGTATTTTACTTTGGACCTGATAGAGTCCACGATGGCCTCAGTCACTCATGGGTTTTGGGGTCGTGGTTATCCTTAAGATCTAAGGATTGAACCCAACTACTGCAAGTAGAGGATGCATCCGAATATGGGCCTAGTAGGGTTCTCCCAGTTGAAACACACTGCCCTACTATGGATAGGGTCAACAGGCCTCTGGGGTATCTAAAATACATAGAATAATCAACCCCCAGAACGTCGCGTTGATGCCCGGACAATAGCTCTACCTGCGTACCAAAGGCGGGAGCGGTTAATTATCGAAACAATGCATTAGCTTAGGTACAACGATGCTTTGAATGTATGAGTGAATGACGTGTTGAGTCAGTCCTGCATAACCTTTGTGAAGGTGTCATGTTCGGTATACTACTGGACCGACTGGGCAAAGACCCGTGTTGTATCCACACGACTAAGCGAAACTCGAGGAGTTGTCCTTGGATGCGTGGGATACGGATGTGCCAAGTATGAAGACTTGAGCTAGACATCACTTTGAGACCCGGAAGAGATCATGGCTAAGTCGTGGAGACTTATGCGGCTATTCAAATTACAGCCCTGAAAAGGCTTGCTCTAAGTCATGAAGACTCCAGCGGATGTTCAACTCATAGCCCTGAGGAGGCTCCTGCGATATACGCTAAGTCTTGGAGGCTCGAGCGTCGTTATTGCGCATTGCGACCCTGAGTGGTCATTATCGTGCTTGAGTTAAATGGTTACATGATTGCATGCTTACCAGACCATCAGTGGTTCTGACCCCGTTTTATGGGGATTTCAGGTGTTGGACCTGCGTGGCGATATGCGGAGCAAGGCGGCATCGAGTTCCAGGGTTTCTCTTGACAGAGTTGTACTGCTTCCTTTTTATTGAACCTACACTGCTTTCCTAAGCAGTAGTGTTGTAATAAACATATGTTTTCGATAAAATGGAACACTTTGGTGGTCAATGAGTTGCTTGGCCACATACCTGCAACGTGCTCGGAGTTTTCTAAAACTGACGACTCATTATCGTCTGATTCCGCTACTAAAAGCTTTTGTAAGTTCCGCTGCAAAGAAAAAAAAAAAGAAATTCATGAAAATTTTAACTTAGCTTTGTTTTGGAAATCCGGGGCGTTACATCTATAGAAGAGGATATACCTCTTTATCGTGGGCTGTAAGTCGATTGATGCAGAGGATCTACAAGGAGCCCCAATTTGCAATCGCCCTTCAGCAGGCTCCATCTTCCTTCAGTCCAGCCACAGGGAATCGATCTTCAATTGCTGTCTACAAGGTCGTTTGGAGCAGGGATCTACAAGGCTGTTTAGCTGGAATTGATGGAATCTATAAAGTTCAATTGATGCAGTGGATTCATCAAGTTTTACATATTTCCTGCATCTCCAAGAGAAGAGGATCAACCTCTTGATCGTGGGTATAAGTTGTTCGGTACAGAGGATCCACGAGCCTCTTTGGTGGTGGTATGCGCACGCCAATGATGTTACGCTTTCAATCTGCTTTGAGCTGCCATTTCAGCACATTGTTGAGTTCATTGTTCACAAATCAATTTCTGTTTCAATGTATCGTATAAGGTGAATTTCCTCTTTTTGCCTTAGTTGAGGTCATGTTATTTTTATTGAAATCTCTAAATTTTCTTTTTCTTTTTCAGCTTTGCACATGCCATTCGGCAGTTTCTCGTGTGTTGGTCCGATTGCTTTTCGTGCTTACAGTTTTTTTTTCCTATCTTACAGTTAGTTCATGTTCATCAAACCTTTGTTTTGCAATCGATTTTCTTATTTCTCTGTTTTATTATCTTCTTTTCCTTTTTACTGTTTTCATCATTTCATCATCCAGTTTTTAAAATTGAGTTCTTGTTTTCCAGTTTTCCCTTTTCAGTTTTGTATTTCCTAAAATTTTAAGTCATTTCCGGTTTGTTTATTTTTCTGTATTTATCTGTCTTTGCAATTCGTTATAATTTTCCAGTTTTACATGTTTTCCTTCCTGTTTTCAATACCTGAATATTTGTTTTTCATTGGTTAAATTTCTGTTTTTTTTTTTCTTATTTCATGTATTTTCAGTTTTCTGTTTTATGCATTATTTGTTCTGTTTTCCGGTTTTGGAATCGTCAATTTTCTGTTTTTAAATCTCTGTTTTTCATTACATTATCTTTCTTGCCTTTCAGTTTGTTGTTTTTTTTTCTTCTCTTTTTTCCAAATTCCTAATCTCATGTTTGGTTTTCATAATTAGTTTACTTTATTATTAATCGAGTTTCAATTAGTTGTTAGTTAAATAAATTGATTGATAATTAGCGTTGTTAATTAGTTAGTCTCAGATTTAATTAGAAATTAACTTCGGTTAAAATTGTCATTAGATTTCTTATTATTTTTCAGTGTTTTTAGCATGCAGCTAGTTTAATAATAAGTTCTATTTCTATTTCGTGTACTGCTCGTGTTCTTTTGATTTATGCAGGATCGCACAGGAGTAGAGATTATCTTAGTGAATACTTAGGGAGGAACTCGATATCTATAAGAAAAATCTGGAAGATATGGTTGCTTTGGAGCTATCAAATATTTAGTTATATTTTTTTTATTTCGTCGATGATGTAACAATCAAAATGTAAACTTTGGAATAATATTTACTTTTACTGCTTAGATTAGGTTGCATCTCATATAGTTTGATTTCAGTAATATCCTGATTCTATGATGCATATATCTCAATTTTTCAAAATTCACCGTGGATGAACCCGAATGGCACGTGCACCAACTCTTAGAGAGTTGATGAACTCGGTGGAGTCTACATTTACGGCCCTAGTCGAAATATGGACGAGACCCAGATCCATCATCTCTCTACCAGTCACATTGAGCCTACACTCTTAGGCTATCTTGAAAATGCACCTCATATTTCCAATGTTTTCAAAATATTGTGAATTAATTCAAATAAACCCTGAATATATTCATGGCTACAGTCAGAATATCTGAAGGATTTACTTTGGCTTAATCCACATTTTTCCAACCAATTTTTCAGAAATTTTTTCAAAGTGCATTCATTCATTCAAATCATTTGCATCATTCATTTTCTCATGATTTTCTCAAAAGATTTTCACTTCATGGAATCGATTTTCTCAAGAAACTATGATGATATTCGGAGTTGGATTTTCCAAATCAAAGTTTTCCTATGATTTCCCCTGAAAATGCTATTTTCTTAAGATCCATTTTCAAAAGGAATTTTCATCTTTCTCAAAAATAAAAATAAAAAATCAATTTTCAGAAATTTCAAGGACAAGATTCTTAGGAATTCAATTTCCTAAATTTTGAATTTCCTTCTCTAATGAGTTTTCCTACAAAATTTTCTATCATTTTCCTAAGAAAATTCTCAAAATCCGAGTTTTTCCTGACAAATGCTTTCCTTTTCAAATATTCATCTTTTCTCAAGAATTCCTTCTCTTTTCTCGAGACACTCACTTCTTCAAGATTTTCCAACTCTTTATAAACTTTCTCGAGATTCTCTTTTCTTCAAGATTTTCCAACTCTTTATAAACTTTCTTGAGATTTCAAACCTTCTTCGTCTGAGTTTTTCTGAGAGATTGATTTCCATCTTTTCCTGAGAACTACTTTTCAACTTCAAATATTTTCTAAGCATACATCATAGTTTTCCAACTTATATTTTACCAAATCTCATAGCACATGCCTGAATTCTATGTGCATTTAGGATAGAACACAATTTCGATAATTTCACTAAGATAAGCATAATTTTGGTCCTTGGTTCGATTACCCCTGTTAAAGGCGGCATGAACGGTCGAACCTCGTACCGACAGGTCGAGCCCCATCCCATGGATTTTCCCGCAATTTTCAAAACGGAGGCGAGTATTTCAAAAACAATTTCCAAAATCCGGTCAAGTTTGAAGCGCGAAAGCATTTCCCTCTCTCTTCCGCAAGGAAGGGAAGACGGGGGAAAATTTTGCGACGATAACAGGTTTGGCGACCGTGATGGGACCTGTCCTTGTCTGACTTAAATTGTGCTTGATTTAGTTCAATTATCGAAATTATGTTCACAAAATGTTAGCTTTTACTTTCAATATCATGTGAGCCTAAGAGCCTAGATTCTGACCTAGCTGACATTTACTGCATATAGCTTAGGCATGGTTTGGTAGGACTATATTGAGGAGATATTTTCATGCTCAAATAGACTTAGGTCTAAATACAACTCTCCTTAATTTAGGATCTGAATGCAAACAATGTATGCTTCTTCAAAGATTTTCAAAAGTCTATCTCTCTAGGATTTAGAGCCCTCTATTTCCTGCATGTGATCATTTTTTTCAAACCCCAATTACCTATCATTACCCGGTCTTCACGTTGCTGGGCTCTCTTCCAGAACCCTAGTTCGGGACAGAGCCTCACAACTGGGCCACCTATTTGGGTTAACACCCCCCTACCACGTACCGCAGGCCACAGTCCGAAGTATATCGGTAGGCGCTCAAGGATGTTGGAAAACCTTACCTTAGAACCAGAGTTGAAATTATATGCCACGTACCTCGGATTTCGATTCGGGTATATCGACATAACTGGATTGGACAAAGATGATCTGAACTTAAAGTTAGGATTAGGGTCCTACAACCGTTTTCAAAATAATGCATCTAGAGTCAGCCTTTTAGGGAGTGCTGTATGTGCATGAAAGTTTGTGCAGGATGTGATTCTTTGTATGTTACCTCTATTTCCTTATATTTTCCCAAAATATTTTCAAATATCCATATTTCTCATCTTTTCCCTTTATTTTCTTAAACCCTGGATAATTTTCTCAAATATCCCATTTCTTTCAAAACTCCAGGTGATTTTTCCTTCTTTCGTTCTACTGGATCTCAAATTTCCAGCTGCATTTTTTTTATCCTGCCTGCAATTTTTCAAAATCATATGTTTTCTTTCCTTGGATTTCAATCATTTTGTCTATTTGCCAAATTCTCCATCTTATTTTCCTCGTGCATACCTTGACTATTACGGTGAAAATTGTTTACCCACTTGCCTTCTCCTTATTCTAAATCCATTTGCGGATTGTTTTTCCAAGAGATATCTCTTTCCTTCAAAATGGTGTTTTCCTCATGGTTGACGACCTCGCCTAGGTAACAAGGCACATTTTCCATTGTTATTTCTCTTACAAAGAATGACAACACAATTGTCGTGATTTCAGCGGCGACTTCATCCCTAGTAATGGGATATTCTTCCAATTGTCTATTATATCATTTTTTCCCAATCCAAAATTTCCTCAGAGTCTAATCAAGACTTCATCCTGCAGAGATCATCCACAACATTTGATGGTTCGAACAAGGTCAGGAAAAAGAACCACATCACTACAGTACTCCTCAGCCTCAGAAGAAGAGAGGGATTTCCCGCGATCCGAGAGGAGTCAAGAGCAGCAGCAAGGGGAGGATGGCATAGACCCACAGATGTATGCCATGTTCCAGAAAATGATGACCAAAATGATGAGTGAACAGACTGGGACCAGTGCAGAGAAGAACCCATTCGGAGAGAAGTTCCATGGGCACAAGGATAAGAAGAACTCCAAGAAGCAAATTCAGCCAGAGGAAATTTCAGATGAATATGAATCAGAGGAAGACACCGATGAAGCATATGAGGTGCCTCCGGCATTTCAGAAACAGGGTCGAAAACAAAGGAGGAGTCGCAAATCAAAGAATCAAGTTGCAGAAGAACCCCTGCAGTCACAGTTCAAAGAAATGGCCAAAGTTGTTAAAGACCTGCAAGCTCGCGACAAGGGCAAGAAAGTCTTCACTAGCGAGGATTTTTATGATGGATTAGAAGGAGACGAAGATCTGGAAAAAAATCCCTCGCAAATTCATCAAGTTCGATGGTTCTGGTGACCCGAAAGCCCATCTCGCCATGTTCTTTGCCGAATGCTCCAAATTCAAGAGAGACAATAGAGCCCTATTTCTCTGTTTTCCTTGTAGCTTAGAAGGCACTGCCGCCAAGTGGTACTCCGAGCATATCAATCCAATCGAGCTGCGAGAATTCGATAAGGTGGTCAATCTATTCATCGAGCGATTTCTGTTCAATACTGAAGCACTCCCAACATTGAGCCATCTCTACAATCTAAGGCAGAATGAAAATGAAAAGGCAAGGGACTTCATTCGCAGATGGAGAGAGACCTGCAACAAAATGAGGGATCCTATATCAGAAAGGCATGCTTTATCCTTAATCTTCAACAATTTTTCGCAACCTCTGAGAGGATTAATCTCTACCTCACCCTCCAAGTCTTTCGTTGAACTCATTGAACGAGCTGAATGGCTCGAAATGGGAGTAGAGAATGGAGTATATGAAGGCCTTACCATTGCAAGAAACAGTCAAGATGCCAAAAAGAAGGCTCACTTCACTTTTGCGGCTAAATCTTTCAATAATAGCCAAGGCAACAAGAATGATCATGGCAACAGTTTGGAGAGAATCAAAAGGCAAAAAGGGAGAGACATCAACAGTGATAAACCTCTCCAATCTAGCCTCAGCATCAAAAGAAAGATCAGGAAAGATCAAAACGCAAGGACTGGAGAACTGATCGAGAATTCACCCCTCTGGATCAGACACTCGAGAGTATCCTCGAGTATATGATTGCGAAAGACATTGTTCGGTTGCCTAAAGCCTCTGATCCTCCAGCAATTATGGGCAGATTCAAAGAACAGTTTTGCAAATTTCATCGAGCAGTAGGGCATGATACAGAAAACTGCTTCGTCCTTAAGAACATTGTTCAAGACTGCATTGACAAGAAGCTCCTCGTTGAAGATGGAAAAGAGGACTAGTCATCCTGACTAAGCTTTTTCCACAATCATTCCAGAAGATGACAATGCCAACAATTTCCCATTTTTTATCTTGCTTTTTCAAAATGAATAATGTAATCCCATTCTCCTTCCTTGATTTTAAAGCATCAATAAAGTCATCGAATTTTTCAATAGCTTGGCGCCATCTTATTTGCTTCTTCCTCCTTTTCAAAATGTCTCTCTTGTGAGGAATGATCTTGAGGACGTATATTAATCAAGAAGCTTGTCAATTATCTTTTTTTTATTCAAAATTTTCCTCCCCAGTCACACTCGGGCATTTTTTTGAAAATTTATCTTTACCTCAAAACATCCTGTATGCAGGCAGGATAAACAAATCTCTCATTTTGCATATATATGCACTCATTTGCATTAATTCTGCATTCATTTACATCAATTTGCATTTAATCATATTCATTTGCATTAAATTTACATCAACATTTCCCCTTCAGGTTAAGGGATAAACCTGAATCATTTTCCATAATTCTTCAATTTCGACCTCCGGGTCATCCAATCTCCAATTTTTAAACTACCAAAATTCTCAATTTCGACCGCCAGGTCATCCAATTTCCATTCTCCATTCAGGACAAGGGGATAATCCTGAAACCATTCATAAAAGTAATCCAACTCTCTATAATGATCCTCGTTCTTCAGTGAACTGATAGCGTTCCCAAGTGAACTGATAGTCGTTCTTCACCGAACTGATAGTGTTCCAAGTGAACTGATAGCCGTTCCTCATCGAACTGATAGCGTTCCCAAGTGAACTGATAGTCGTTCCCAAGTGAACTGATAGTCGTTCTTCATCGAACTGATAGTGTTCCAAGTGAACTGATAGTCGTTCTTCATCGAACTGATAGTGTTCCCAGTGAACTGATAGTCGTTCTTCATTGAACTGATAGTGTTTCCAGTGAACTGATAGATGTTCCTCATTGAACTGATAGTGTTCCAGCGAACCGATGGTCGTTCTTAATTGAACTGATATTATTTCCACCGATGGTCGTTCTTAATTGAACTGATATTGTTTCCAAGTGAACTGATAGTCGTTCTTCATCGAACTGATAGTGTTCCAAGTGAACTGATAGTCGTTCTTCATCGAACTGATAGTGTTCCCAGTGAACTGATAGTCGTTCTTCATTGAACTGATAGTGTTTCTAGTGAACTGATAGATGTTCCTCATTGAACTGATAGTGTTCCAGCGAACCGATGGTCGTTCTTAATTGAACTGATATTATTCCCACCGATGGTCGTTCTTAATTGAACTGATATTGTTCCCAAGCGAACTGATAGTCATTCTTCATTGAACTGATAGTGTTCCAAGTGAACTGATAGTCGTTCTTCATCGAACTGATAGTGTTCTCAAGCGAACTGATAGTCGTTCTTCATTGAACAGATAGTGTTCCCAAGCGAACTAATAGTCGTTCTTCACCGAACTGATAGTGTTCCAAGCGAACTGATAGTCGTTCTTCATCGAACTGATAGTGTTCCAAGTTAACTGATAGTTGTTCTTCATTGAACTGATAGTGTTCCAAATGTACTGATGGTCGTTCTTCATTGAACTGATATTATTTACAGCGATGGTTGTTCTTAATTGAACTGATATAGTTCTCAATGAACCGATGGTCGTTCTTCATTGAACTGATATTATTTCCAGCGATGGTTGTTCTTAATTGAACTGATATAGTTCTCAATGAACCGATGGTCGTTCTTAATTGAATTGATATTGTTCCCAGTAAACTAATAGTCGCCTCCTTTGGGGAAAGGAGAGGATAATTTTTGTCACGGATGTGTTGAACCGGACCTCAAATGCTCACTTTCACCCAAGATTTCAAGAAAATTTTGTCAATTTGTCAATCAATTATTTGTTGATTTCAAAAACTTTATTATACAAAGCCTTACCTCAGTCTATCTTCAGCATTACTTCCAAAAGAGTGAAGCTTTTGCGAAAAGAGATTCAAAACTTCAAATGCTTTCTATTGGCCAACCAAAAGGATGAAGGATAAATCCTCGATATGGCCAGCAAAGAAGATTCAGTGTTATTGCAAAGCCATAAATGATTTATATTGATCGCAGTCAATGGCGCATCTTTAAAGATTATTCTTGTAAAATAAGGCAGTGGAAATATCCTGAGCGCTAGAAAAGAGAGCATTTACCCAAGCCCTGTCTCCTCAAGCTACAATTAAATATCCGCAAAAGGGATCTCTCACCTGTCGTCAAGATGAAGGCGAATTAAGCGAGTAGACCCCCGAGGCCAAAGAAGATTCGAAACATCTCCAAGATGACAGAGTTTGCGACGGATCCTTCTAGGGAAAGTCCAAAGCACTGTCGAGATGAAGGCAGATGCGATGAACCTCCCGACAATCCCTAAAAGATATTTAATTTCAGCTATCATCCAAAGATCTCTAAACCCAAGAGCCAATATCGTCAAAGAAGGATCGAAACATCTCCAAGTTGAAGGAGTTTGTGACGTACTCTTCCCAAAAGAGAGCGAGAGAGGAAAAAGAAAGAGAGAAAAAGTCAGAACATCTCCAAAATGAAGGAGAATGCAACAAAAAACTCAAAAGAGCCAAAAGAGTGCAGAAAGATTATCATGAGAGAAGCTCCCAGGATATCAAACTGCCAAAATTTGCCAAGAATTTCTTTAAATTTGTGCAATTCTATTATCAATATTCTTTCATCAGTTGCTTTCATAATATCAAATTCTCTTTCTTGTTCATATCAAGGAGATTGATAATTTCTTTGAAGAAGGTCAATCGCAAGCAATTTGGATGCTAAATCTTGATTCTACGAAGTGAATCTCGTTTGGAGGTAATGCTTCAGGTAGAAAACAAGGAATATCTTTGCAACAATGTGCATCATTTTCAATTACTTTGAATCAACAAAATTTTCAACATTTTGACAATATTTTCTAGCTATCCTGACGTTAAGTGAGAGCTTGATGTCCATATTGATGCATCTTGACCCCTTCGAGAGAGTTTCCTTTGTCATCTTTCATATTGTTGAAAGATTAGCCTTCTCTCCGAATGGATTACCTTTGTCATCTTTTTGCATTGTCAAAAGAGTTGCCTTACTCTTCTCTGAAAGAGTTTGCCTTGTCTGTCTTTCGCATGGCCGAAAGAGTTACCTTATTCTTCGTTGAAAAAATTGCCTTATTCCTTTGGATTACCTTTTGTCATCTTTCGCATTGTCGAAAGAATTGCCTTGTTCCTTTGGATCACCTTATCATCTTTCACATTGTCGAAATAGTGGTCTTACTCCTTACCTTTTTCATATTTCACGATGATGAAAATTCACCGGATCGTCTTGATCATTTTCCCAAAATTGCCTCTTACAATTCTATTTCCATTGCTTCGTTCATCTTCAAGAAAAGTTGTCTTATTCACCTTCTAATATTCCATTTTCCACCCGATCAGGATAAGGGTACAAACCTGAGCCTCATTCAAAGAGGTATTCTATCTTCCGCCCAATCAGGATAAGGGTACAAACCTGAGCCTCATTCAAAGAGGTATTCCATTTTCCACCCGATCAGGATAAGGGTATAAACCTGAGCCTCATTCAAGGAGGTATTCCATTTTCTGCCCGATCAGGTTAAGGGTACAAACCTGAATCTCATTTTAATGAGATAATGTCATTCCCCCAATCAGGTCAAGGGTTAAAACCTGAACTTCGTTTCATACGAGGTATTTCTATCCCATCCAGGTCAAGGGCACAAACCTGAATTTCACTCTCACAAAGTGAGTCTTTACTCTTCATTTCTCCATTTCATATCTACCATATTCCTCGGGCTAACTTCTTCATACCCAGTCAGATCCTTCTAACTGGGGCATTTTTATATAGCCCAAATTTGGTGTGTTTTCTTTGCCACTAAGCTCGACCATAAGCCGGCTTAGTAGCAAAGAGGGGCATCTGTAAACACCTCAAATTTTCACTCACCTCCCTGACATCACCCTCAATCACCACATTTCAGTTCTTCAGAAGCAATGAAGGGCAAAATAGTCATTTTTTTAAGATTGAACCTGGCAGAAAGTCCTAAATTTCATTCTTGAGCCTCAAAATTTCTATATTTCGGTTCAGAGACATCTTCAAATTGAAAAATTTCAAAATCCTTTTTCTGGAGAAGAAATTAGAATTTCCACTTCTTGGTTCAGAGTGACATTTCATAGAACATGTCTTTGCATAGCATTGCATCATTTCACTGCATAGCATGTCATTTTGAGATCCAGAACTCTTGATTTTCAAAATTGTCAATTCAGATTTGATTTTTAAAACTTTTTTAAATTGATTTAAAAAAAAAAAAAACTAGGCTTTCAAAATTATCAAATTTTCCCATTTTACCCCAGGACTTTGAATTACAAAAATTTTCTCAAGAAAAACAATCTGGATATTTTGGATATTGATTTTAAAGATTTTATCTCAAAACTTTTTTAAATCTCTTTACAATTTTTTTTTTACATTTATCCATATTTTTTGCCCTGAAAAACCAATTTTTTTCAAATTCTTGAAAACAAATAATGTTTTATCTCGTATCTTCAAATAAATGGAGCGGGACCCGCCTTTGAACTAGCATCATACTCATACTCTCAGGTAAGTATCTTATTCTCAAGTGGGACCCACCCGGAGATGGCACCAATTTCGTAAATTCCTCTTCTTTTTATTTTCTTATTTTTATTTTATTTTTTTATGTTATGTTCTAAAGTAGTGGGCCCACACATTTGCGGCACTCCACTTGAAAATAAAAGATTTGCTAAAACAAAATAAAACTTTATTTTCAAAAAGAATTTAAAAAAAAAATTTGGCTGAGGTGGCATCTCCAATTTAATTTTATTCTTTTTATTTTTTTATTTTTTTTATTTATTTCTTTTATTTACTATTCATTTTTTTAAAAGAAACAGCCCCAAAATGGCGCCATAGCCAAACTTTCCAAAAAAAAAAAACATTCATTTTACCCAAAACTTAGGTAAATGAAATAAATTTTTTTTTGAAAAACATAAGATGCGCCCCTTTTGGAAAACGGCTGATTTTCAAAATCTCAGTTTTCAAAAGTTTTAAAAACATAACGGAGCTCTTAAAAGAGGACTGCGTTTTTTTTGTTTTTGAGGAAAGAGGCTGAAGGTCTTTAAAAGACCCAGCTATTGATTGAAAGAGGGGCAACCATTGAACGAGAGAGGGGGAATTGAATTGGGGATTGGCGGTTTTTGCAGGGTCTTCCATCACCAGGAGCGACATCCTCCATCCAACGTGAAGGACCTTCCACTCCCAGCCAACTGCAATACCATCCTTCAGCCACTTCAGCCCATCAACAGAAGAAGCTCCAGCCAGCGTTTGCTACATTTTCTTCAACCCATCTAGCAAGGGAAATCCAACATTTCTCCCATTCTATTTCAGCCCAGCTCTATAGAAGAGGATATACCTCTTTATCGTGGGCTGTAAGTCGATTGATGCAGAGGATCTACAAGGAACCCCAATCTGCAATCGCCCTTCAGCAGGCTCCATCTTCCTTCAGTCCAGCCACAGGGAATCGATCTTCAATTGCTGTCTATAAGGTCGTTTGGAGCAGGGATCTACAAGGCTGTTTAGCTGGAATTGATGGAATCTATAAAGTTCAATTGATGCAGTGGATTCATCAAGTTTTACATATTTCCTGCATCTCCAAGAGAAGAGGATCAACCTCTTGATCGTGGGTATAAGTTGTTCGGTGCAGAGGATCCACGAGCCTCCTTGGTGGTGGTATGCGCACGCCAATGATGTTACGCTTTCAATCTGCTATGAGCTGCCATTTCAGCACATTGTTGAGTTCATTGTTCACAAATCAATTTCTGTTTCAATGTATCGTATAAGGTGAATTTCCTCTTTTTGCCTTAGTTGAGGTCATGTTATTTTTATTGAAATCTCTAAATTTTCTTTTTCTTTTGCAGCTTTGCACATGCCATTCGGCAGTTTCTCGTGTGTTGGTCCGATTGCTTTTCGTGCTTACAGTTTTTTTTCCTATCTTACAGTTAGTTCATGTTCATCAAACCTTTGTTTTGCAATCGATTTTCTTATTTCTCTGTTTTATTATCTTCTTTTCCTTTTTACTGTTTTCATCATTTCATCATCCAGTTTTTGAAATTGAGTTCTTGTTTTCCAGTTTTCCCTTTTCAGTTTTGTATTTCCTAAAATTTTAAATCATTTCCGGTTTGTTTGTTTTTCTGTATTTATCTGTCTTTGCAATTCGTTATAATTTTCCAGTTTTACATGTTTTCCTTCCTGTTTTCAATACCTGAATATTTGTTTTTCATTGGTTAAATTTCTGTTTTTTTTTTTTCTTATTTCATGTATTTTCAGTTTTCTGTTTTATGCATTATTTGTTCTGTTTTCCGGTTTTGGAATCGTCAATTTTCTGTTTTTAAATCTCTCTTTTTCATTACATTATCTTTCTTGCCTTTCAGTTTGTTGTTTTTTTTTTTCTCTTTTTTCCAAATTCCTAATCTCATGTTTGGTTTTCATAATTAGTTTACTTTATTATTAATCGAGTTTCAATTAGTTGTTAGTTAAATAAATTGATTGATAATTAGCGTTGTTAATTAGTTAGTCTCAGATTTAATTAGAAATTAACTTCGGTTAAAATTGTCATTAGATTTCTTATTATTTTTCAGTGTTTTTAGCATGCAGCTAGTTTAATAATAAGTTCTATTTCTATTTCGTGTACTGCTCGTGTTCTTTTGATTTATGCAGGATCGCACAGGAGTAGAGATTATCTTAGTGAATACTTAGGGAGGAACTCGATATCTATAAGAAAAATCTGGAAGATATGGTTGCTTTGGAGCTATCAAATATTTAGTTATATTTTTTTTATTTCGTCAATGATGTAACAATCAAAATGTAAACTTTGGAATAATATTTACTTTTACTGCTTAGATTAGGTTGCATCTCATATAGTTTGATTTCAGTAATATCCTGATTCTATGATGCATATATCTCAAATTTTCAAAATTCACCGTGGATGAACCCGAATGGCACGTGCACCAACTCTTAGAGAGTTGATGAACTCGGTGGAGTCTACATTTACGGCCCTAGTCGGAATATGGACGAGACCCAGATCCATCATCTCTCTACCAGTCACATTGAGCCTACACTCAGGCTATCTTGAAAATGCACCTCATATTTCCAATGTTTTCAAAATATTGTGAATTAATTCAAATAAACCCTGAATATATTCATGGCCACAGTCAGAATATCTAAAGGATTTACTTTGGCTTAATCCACATTTTTCCAACCAATTTTTCAGAAATCTTTTCAAAGTGCATTCATTCATTCAAATCATTTGCATCATTCGTTTTCTCATGATTTTCTCAAAAGATTTTCACTTCATGGAATCGATTTTCTCAAGAAACTATGATGATATTCAGAGTTGGATTTTCCAAATCAAAGTTTTCCTATGATTTCCCCTGAAAATGCTATTTTCTTAAGATCCATTTTCAAAAGGAATTTTCATCTTTCTCAAAAATAAAAATAAAAAATCAATTTTCAGAAATTTCAAGGACAAGATTCTTAGGAATTCAATTTCCTGAATTTTGAATTTCCTTCTCTAATGAGTTTTCCTACAAAATTTTCTATCATTTTCCTAAGAAAATTCTCAAAATCCGAGTTTTTCCTGACAAATGCTTTCCTTTTCAAATATTCATCTTTTCTCAAGAATTCCTTCTCTTTTCTCGAGACTCTCACTTCTTCAAGATTTTCCAACTCTTTATAAACTTTCTCGAGATTCTCTCTTCTTCAAGATTTTCCAACTCTTTATAAACTTTCTTGAGATTTCAAACCTTCTTCGTCTGAGTTTTTCTGAGAGATTGATTTCCATCTTTTCCTGAGAACTACTTTTCAACTTCAAATATTTTCTAAGCATACATCATAGTTTTCCAACTTATATTTTACCAAATCTCATAGCACATGCCTGAATTCTATGTGCATTTAGGATAGAACACAATTTCGATAATTTCACTAAGATAAGCACAATTTTGGTCCTTGGTTCGATTACCCCTGTTAAAGGCGGCAGGAACGGTCGAACCTCGTACCGACAGGTCGAGCCCCATCCCATGGATTTTCCCGCAATTTTCAAAACGGAGGCGAGTATTTCAAAAACAATTTCCAAAATGCGGTCAAGTTTGAAGCGCGAAAGCATTTCCCTCTCTCTTCCGCAAGGAAGGGAAGACGGGGAAAAATTTTGCGTCGATAACATAAACTCAAACCAAATATGCTATGAAATGATTAAAAATATGAAATTAGGGTTAAAGATTTCGAAATTTAGGTCAAATGACCAAATTTCCCTTGATAGCAAGACTATGGCCTTGAAATCAGGGTTTTAGAAATAGATTTTGGTAAAAACTTAGGTTTTATGCACTAAATGAAATCAAATGAGCACAAAATTAAACCTAAAGCATCCTAATATGATTATGAACATGATTAAACCCTAAAAACATATGCTTATGCACGAAAATCCAAGAATATCACAAAAACTGTGATTTTAGCAGTGTTTTTGGATCTCTCAGGAACCCGGTTTTGCAATTTGCTTAATTCAGCCATCAAATGGATTCCAAAATCCATAAAAATTGGTACCTGCACTTGTTATAACCCTAATGTCGAATTGGAATTATAAAAATAATTTTTTGACATTAAATTAATCCGAAAATTGCATTAAACCCTAAAATATGCTATTTTTGACCTAATTCACCAACCAGTCTCAATACAAGACCTGAACCAGGGGTCAAATCTCCATGAAAATTTATGAAATTTTACAGAGACTAACTAAGAAGAGAAACATAGATTTCCCAATTTACAGATCGGAAAAATCATCTTTGGTTAGGGAGAAACCCTTCCGGCAATCTGAGCTAAAATATATCACTCTTAACAGGGATTAAAACAGCTATTCCAGATTGAAAATACAGACATAAATAGCAATCCTAAACAAAAATCTCTGAAATTTTAGTGGTGAACAGTAGACAGAAAAATAACAATACTCACTTTTTACAGATCTAAAATCGGATCTGTGGTTTGGGATTTATGACTAAAACAAGTCTGATTAGGGTTTTGGTAAACCCTAACGAGTTTTAAATTTAAAAATAGATTCTCTGAAAGGGGAAAAATACTAAACAGTGATCAAAAAATCCGAAAATTTCACAGAAGACAGATCTACTCAATGTGAATCCATAGCACTTTACAGATCTAAAATCGGATATAAGATGAGAGAAATATCATAACAAAAAGTTACCTTCTTGATTTTAACCATGATTTTAAAGCTTTAAAAACCCGATTTGATGTCTGATTTTTTTGACAGGGTTCCCGAGATCCAAAACCTCTGATTTTTCTACAGTAACTCAATAACTCATGCATGCACCACATATAAAACAATCAGAAATAAACAATGAGAACTTCAATCCGAAATAACATTATCTTTACGGTTCTAAACCTAAAACACACAGAAATTTAAGAAACTTGACAAACCATGCATTAACTAATGTAAATAAATAAAATAAACCATAAAACAGTAAATAAAACTTATTTATATGCTATAGAACGTAAAACAGACATGAATAAACCATGAAAATAAAATAAAAACAGGGAATCAATGGCTGGAATTTGATATCACCTTTAAAACATAGATTTAACCCATTAAAAAGGGTAAATCATATATTTTATTGGTTAATAATGTAAGAAATCATATTAAAATCAATTCTAATGGATTAAAATCCCTGTAAATCATCCAAAACAGGGTTAGATCACCTTCTTGGATCGTTCTTGCTGATTCTTGATGGTTCTTGAGGTGAAACCATGGTTGATCTTCCATAAGGAGGGGTGTCCAAGCCTAAATCTAGGTTTAAAGCATTAAGTAAAATAAGAAAAGTGAAGAAGTTCATACCTTGGAGTTGCAGCAATGGAGGAAGGGCTGGAGAGGAGAGAGAAGCTCCAAGATTTGCTCCCAAGGTGGCTGGAAAAATCGTCCCCCCTATGGGGGCCTTTTATAACAATTTTTTTAGGTTTTAAAAATCAGCAATTTTGAAATTTTCGGACTTCTAAAGGGGGGGGCGATTTTGGGATGGAGTTACCTAACTACCCCTAGTCTAAATTATCCTAAATAATGCCTAATTAACCCCTAGATAATCCTAAAAAATCCCCAAATGTGATGCCACTTGGCATTTTCCACATTTGGGTTTTTAAAGTTCTTTAAAAACCTTTTAAAACACTAGTTTTAAAATCCAAAGTTCAAAATGAGTTTTTAAAATAACTTTTGACTCTTCTAAATCTCTAACACTAACCAAGACACTGACTAACCCTAGTCTAGCCCTGACTTACTCGAATATGGCACCACCCCGGGTGGGCCCTACTTGAGTTTTTCAAAAAAAGATGATTTTAAAACTTGAAATTGAAGGATTTTTCAAAAGATCTTCAAAAGTAAACTTTGAAATTAAAATTTTTGAAATGGAATAGGGTTCTAACTGGGTCAGAATTCCTCTGGATATGGTTCCAACTGAGTGGGCCCATATCGATTTTTGACAGTTTTGAAATAACTACTGAAAACAGCTTTGAAAAAGGGGTTAAAATCAATATTTGAAATTCAAGATCTCTGAAAATAGGGTCTCAAGCGAACTGGAACTCCGAGTCAGAGTCCTAAACTCTTAGGACTCTGAGATTTTAAATTTTAGAAAGCTAAATGAAAGGTTTTTGAAAGATTTTATCAAGAAACGATGAAATAAGTCAGAAAACACAGTCAGGGTTAGACTCCTAACTTGACCGAACTCTAAAATAGAGTCCTGAACTAACTGGACTCTGTAAATGACCTAAATTTTGAAAATAATCGAAAAAGACTAAAAATGGAAGTAAAACAGACTTAAAAACTGACTCCTGACTGGATTAGGACTCTGAGACAGAGTCTTGATCGGACTGAAACTTTCAAAAATTTGAGAAATTTGATGAATAGAGGAATTCAGAAGCGACACCACCTCAATGGGTCTCATCTATGAATTGAAATCGATTAAAATGTGAATTCAGAATGAATCCAGATTATTTTCTGAGAAAATACTTCGAAATATAAAGTCCTGGGGTTGGAAAATGACAGAGTATTGAATAAAAACCCAGGTTTTGAAATTGATTTTGAAATAAAGCTTTAAAATTCAAATCTTGATTGAATGTTTTGAAATAGGAGTGCTGGATCTCGAAAATGAGATGCAATGTCATACAATGCTATGCAGAATACGTGCAATGACATGCAATGATCTGTAATGACTTATTAAATGGACAAACACTGGATGAAGGTAAAAATTTGGGGTGTTTACAATTGTCTTCTTCATTGGGCTCCTTTGACGAAGGTGGTCCTCCTGCCAGACGATTGACATGTGAAACCCAAGCTTGTACCTTTGACTTGCCGGGTGGGGACGATCGGTTCCAAAATGTTGTCTTCCTTGCTACCCAGGCCCCTGAAGGGCTGATAACCGTGCTTAATCAGAAGATCAAACCCTCTCTTAGTTTTTGAGAATTGAGGGAAAAGAGGGTGATCCTGAAAAGAAGTGCAGTCGAGGCGCCCACCTAGCTTGAAGAAGTGAGGCCCCTGCCACTGGGTTACTGCCGTTACGCTTTCTGTTGGTTGGACTTCTTTTAGCTTTAACATGTCCAGACTTTCACTCAGATTGATCTCATTGACTTCCCTGATGCTTGGGATGTCGGCAGTGAAAGTAGGATGGGGAATCATTGGCTGCGGGAGTCTCTCTTCCGGGTCCTCTCCTAGGTCCGTGGTGATCATGCCTCCCTTCGACCATTTGATACATTGGTGCAAGGTTGATGGAACAACATTGGCGTTGTGAATCCAGGTGCGCTCGAGCAACAGATTGTATGTGGGAGGCACATTGACCACGTGGAAGAGGACTGTATGCACTGAATAATTGATGAAGATTTCGAGAAATATCTTCCCCTTGGTTGTCTGCCCATGGTTGTCGAAATCGTAGATCATTATGGGATCTGGGGTATATTCTTCTTCTTTCAGTCCCAAAGCCTTGACCGTCATCTCAGGACAGATATTAAGGCTGCTGCCTCCATCGATAAGCACATGAGGGACTGTCATGACCCTAGTTCTCACCACTATATATAAGGTGTTGTTGTGAAATGAATGAGGCTTTGACAAATCCTCATCCAAAAATGTAATAGGTGCGTTCGTCATGGCCTGATTGACGATTTGAGCCATGTCTTGCAAAGTGGTGCTAGGTTTGACCTTGATCTTTCTTAGAAGATCTTCTAGCACTTGTTGATGCTCAGGTGAAGCGTGGGTTAGATCCAGGATAAAAATGTTGGATAGAGCAATAATTGGCTTCTGAACTGACCCTGAAGCCTCTTCTTTCTTCGAAGCTGCCTTGATGAAACGCTTCAGAATTCTGGGGACTATCTTGACAACGTCTGCCGCTACTTTTGTTGGTTCTTTGCTTGTTTTCTTATGAAATGCAGTAATATCCACCCTCTTGGCGGAAGACTGTGCTTGACGAAGGACCAGGACCTGATGTTGATCCTGAATGTCCTGACTAGAACACGGCTGGATGCTGTGTTGGGGAGCGAATATCTGCTCCGTGATAACTGAAGCTGAATGTTTGGGAAATGGCCTGGACAAGATTTCTGGTTGTTCTTCCTCATCCTCGATTAATAAATTCTTGTCAATGCAATCTTGGATGATGTTCTTAAGAACAAAGCAATGCTCGGTATCATGTCCAACAGTCCGGTGGAATTTGCAGAATTTGTCAGTCCATTTGCCCATAGTGACCGGAGGATCTGCCACCTTGGGGAGTTTGATCATTCCCTTAGACATCATATATTCCAAGATGTCTTCACGGGACTGCTCCAGAGCTGTGAACTCTCGATCATAACTCCAACCCTCGTGTTTCGGCTTTTCCGGCTGTTTTGCTTCTGGCTACAGTGCTGACTGAACAGGCTGTGGCTTGACAAATTTTCCCTTCTAGGCTGCTGAATTTATCCTTTCGGCCCTGGAGTGTCTAGCATTCTTGTTGCGATTTTTCTTGCTTTTCTTGTTGCCAGAACTGCCGCTGCCCTCATCCGAAAATTCTGTAGAATAGGCGACGTGCGCCTTCTTCTTTTGATCAGGATTCCCTTTGACAAAAGGATATCCTTCGTAAAGACCATTGTCCAGGCCGGTCTCGAGCCATTCGGCTTTCTCAATTAGTTTGATGAATGATTTGGCAGGTGACGTAGAAATGAGGTTCCTTAAAGGCTGAGCAAAGTTGTTCAAAATGATCTGCAAGGCATGCTCTTCTGGGATGGGAACCTTCATTTTGTTACAAGTGCTTCTCCACCTGTGGTTGAATTCGCTGACTTTTTCATTCTCATTCTGTTTTAAATTGTACAGATGATTGAGGGTTGGTGAGGCTTCAACATTGAACATGAAACGCTCAATGAACAAATTAACAACTTTATCGAACTCTCGTAGTTCGATAGGATTAATGTGGTCTGCATACCACCTGGCCGCTACACCCTCAAGGCTGCGAGGAAAGCAAATGAATAACGCCCGGTTGTCTTTCCTGAAACGGCCGCACTCAGCATAGAAAGTGGCCAAATGAGCCTTAGGGTTGCATGTTCCGTCAAACTTAAGGAACTTACGAGGGAGATTTTCCAGATTGTCATCCCCATCTAGGCCATGGTAAAAATCTTCACCAGAGTAGGTCTACTTGCCTTTGCTTTTAGCCTGAATATCCTTGATGGCCCGATTCATTTCTTTCATCTGCTCTTGCATCAGATCATTAGCCGGAATGGGCTTGTTTATTGATTCGGGCTCTACAGCAGTCTTTACAGGCAGAGGATTCTGATGATAAATAAATTGTTCTTCCTCTTCTGATTCTTCTTCAATTGATTCTGTTTCTTCAGAAGTGGTGTCAGGCTGTACTTTCTTTCTGACGATCTTGACCGATTTTTTCATAGCTTTTTCTTTGGTTTGCCTTTCGGAGCAACCTCCTTCTGACTGGCCTCAGCCTGTTCTGACATCATTCTGGTCATCATTCTTTTGAACAGATTGTACATGGCAGGGTCTATATCATTGTTTTGATTCTGATTCTGCCCTATGACTGATTTAGAAAAACTCGTTGCTTCGATTTTGTTGTCGCTGTGCTAAGGGCAGTCTCATTTCTAGCTCTGGTCTGAACCATTTTGACATTGCCAAATGATTTCTGTAGAAATAGAGGAATAGTTAGTGATTGAAAAATGGAGCCCTGTTGAGAAAAGGACAAGAAGAGAGGAATTGACAGACAATTTAGACAAGTTATCCCATCACCAGAGATTGGGTCATCACAAATTTTGTGATAATGGTGTCACCATTTTGCGGTGACAAAAATGCGCCTTATGACCTAGGCGAGGTCGTCCATCACGATGAGAAAAAGAATATAAGAAAGAGGTCTCATCACCAGGGATGAGGTCGTCGCAAGGATCGTGACCATTAAAATTTTGGCCATAAAGAGCTTTTTATCAGAACAAAAAGTTGCATTTTTATTGATGATAAAATTTAAATACAAAGAGAAGGTGGGCAGACAGTTTGCCACCATTCTCGATACTCCGACAATACATTAGGACCAAGAAATATAGACAAAGGAATGAAGGAGTCCCAAGTGTATTTGGTGACGTGGTATGCCCCAGACCACTGATTCGACTGCAGATTGAACTCTGGCATGTGGCCCGTCAGGAAGCGAGTGTTGATACGAATCTGCCGCTGCGAGAATTGTCTAAGACACCTCTCTGGCTGATAGTTGACACAGAAGAAAGGGTCAAGCAGTCTGTAATGCTTGCTACGAGCATAAGTGTAGTGAGGAACTGATTCTCGTCTGTCAAAATAGTCCCAGAGGATCTCTTCCTGGTGCAGACTTTCGGTCAAGGCTCGATACTGATCAATAGATTTTGGCTTCTCGCTGTTGAACCTGAAGGAACTGGCCTTTGATGGAACATGTCGCAGGAACCATGACTGCAAGGCATACGTGCATCCTTTCACCAAAATGGTCTCTCCGAGGGCGAAACGAGCTAAGCCTCTGTAGAGAAAGGCTAGAGCTGCCATGGACACCGAAAGCTGACGTGTCTGCTTGCTTCCCTATCTTCGAAAGAGTTGGGCGACCCTGACATTGATAAAATTCTGACCATTCTGAAAGAATGCTAGTCCCACTGTGCATAGGATCATGGCATGCTGGATTCTTTCTTTCGCTGCTCGAGACAAGGTATCGACTTCTTCGTAGGCCCCATACTTGCGATAGAGTTCGAACAGGTCGATGAACTGACTTCCGTTGATCTCCGTGAGAGGCCAAGATCTGCTCCCTGTAGCTGTGAACACCCCAAATTTTTCAAAATCTTTTAAATATTCCCCTTTTGCCCCTAAATTCATTTTTTGAGTAAATAAGTCATTTTAAATCTAAATTCTGGTTCATTTCTCAAGTTTTCAAATTCATTTAATATGTTTAAATTGATTTTGGATCTGGATCCATTGCCCAGATCCAAATCTGAATCTCCTTGTTCAAATTTAAAATTAAAATTATAGAAAATACCAAAAATAGCCTTTAAATAACTCGGATAGACCATTCGACATCCGTTTGGATCCATCATATTGAATTTCTCGATTTGAGTGTCAAAACTCGAACATTTTCTCAAAACCTGGGTCAAAAACCTTTTTTCTGAAGAAATTCCCCCGAAATGGTTCGAAATTCTCAGAAAAATGCTTTTGTAAATATTTCTCAGAAAAATACAAAAAAATTAGTGTCTAAACTTTGTTTTCTCGTAAAGTCTTAGATTTTCATTCCGAAAATACAAAAAAAAATAAAAATATTGAGAAAAGAACGAAAAATTTTCAGAAATAAATGAAGGAAATTGCAAAAAAATAGTTTTTGAAAACCCATTTTAGGAAAAAAAAAAAAACTTTTTAAAGAAGCCCCTTTTTGGAAAAACCTTATATTTGATGTTAAAAGTCGAGTTAGGGTTTTTGAAAACCCTAACTCTCGCCCTTCTCCTCCCTCAGTCGCCGCTCTCCTTCCCTGTCCATGGCCGAACCCTCCTCCGCAAGCCACCCATCACCAACCGCATCCTCCTTCTTCCTCCTTAAAAGGGCATTCAGGAGAACCCTAAAACGGACCGCTTCTTCACCTCCCCATTTTCCTCTTTCGCAATCCATTTTCACCCTACCATTACATTCCTCCTTCATTCTCTCTGATCGCTCCTCACCCCCGCACCCCTCTTTCACGCTTCCTCTTCTTTTTCCTCCTCTTCTCTTTCTTATTATTTCCTGAGCTCTTCTTTCATCTAACCAAAGGGAGTCAACTACGAAGCACCTACCGTTGCAGGTAAGTAACTCCTTACTCTTTGATCTTTCCCCTTTTTTTAAATACCCTTTTCCTTTCATAACATCGTCTGTTTTTTTTTTTTTCTTTATCCTCTTCTTTTGATTTTTGTTTGTTTTTTTTTTACTTTACTTTCTTCTTTTATTCGTAAAGCAAAATGGTGGGATCGACCTGCCTATCGCAGGATCGACCCACCCTACGCAAAATCAACAGGAACCTTCAGGTTTCGATATTCTTTTTATTTTATAACAAAATTTATTCTCTTGAATCTTCAACATTTGGCCTTTGTTTAGATTGTTTTCTACATCCTGTTTTTTTTTTTTTTATATATATATATATATATATGTATACTTTTGTTCTTCTTGTGCCCTTTCATTTCCCCTTTATTGTAGATGTTTACATCGGGTGGTTTGTCTTATATTTGGCCTTCGATTTTAAATAGCATTTGATCACTCGCTCTGCTAAATAAATTTTAATCGCATTTTCTTTTTCTCTGGCCTATTCAATTCAGTTTATCATTTCTGGTTTATTAGAATCCCTGGTATACGCATTGATTCCTATTCCATTTTCTAATTTCTTGTTTGCATTTTTTTTTACTATTATTATGCATCTTATGAAGGTCGATTGCCTGTTATGTTCCATTCTGATTGGGATTATCGGTTGATGTCTTTAGCTCCAATTATTTGTTTCCATTTTATGTATAGCAGCATTGATGTTGTGATTCACTCCCAGCATTAGCATTCACGCCTCATCCCCACCTGTTCTTTTATTTCATTTCAGTAAATATCTATGTGACATCTCATTCATTATTTTCTTTTGTAGGATCATACAGGTTCGTGATCAGATCATTTTGAGTATTATATGTTGCATTTGGTTTCCTTTGGATCATAGGTTGTGTTTGATTCTTTCATTGATTTTCGAGTTACTATCTGTATCTTAAATATTGCTTCTAAGTTTTAATTTCCTAGTTGCCTTTCGACCTTTCTTGTAATGATAGGGCCCATGTTCCTGCATCTTATGACATTGGTAGTAGTATTACTACTCCTGTTCCGAAAGTTTTTCAGAAAACAAGATTTCAAGCATGGGTGAATTGATGCAAGGCAGATACATGGTTGTCTTTCAGCAAAGAAGAATCAGGTGGTGCCTCGAATTGATGGAATCTGTTCTTCGCATACAGCGTGGTTCAATTGTCTTCCTGTGATGTTATAGTCCTTTCCAGTAGATTTCTCTGTTGGTTTTGTACTGTAGGTTCTATTTTGAGGCCATGATATTATCCTATGATTGAATGTTGTGAGGGGTTTTATGTTTATAATGATTTCCAAACAGGTGACGTTAGATGACTTAAAAGACATTGCTGAAAAGACTCTTGTCAAACATGAGTGATCATCCTGGAAATGTTACCTATAAACTAAGTAAATCATCATACTAGAGATAAAATTTCATTGGTCCGGCGTTGTGGTGATCATGAAAATTTTGCAGGGAAAGAGGACCCACTCAATAACGTCCGAACCTGAAAATACCAATCTATGACAGGAAAATCTGATTTGCATAAAGATCTGATTGAGCACATTCTCTTGGATCGAATGTTATATAGCTCCTATTCCTGTTCTAATTGCTCTGTTTTTCTTTTGATTCATGTGCATTGTTCCTATGTTATCAATATTCTCGCTAAGAGTTACATGGGAGATGTAATCTTTCCTTTTTACTAATGTTGTGATTTATCTGAATGATATAGTGGCTCATAGTGGTTGTGGTTTCCTGCAATCACTCTCAACACTCACACCCTCATGGTTATAAGTCAGATGTGATCTTTGCCTTAAAATCAATGTCTAAATATGGGCATTCATACAAGTTTGTGTACATTGGAATTAGCTCCACCAGGGTTTTATTATAATGAGGAATGTGAAGGCATGAGTAATTGCTTTGAAAATGGCCCAGGAATGAACCAGTTCGTTGACATTCAAACTTGGCCCCTGGCCTCTTCTTTTCTTTGTTGCTTCCTATGTCGTTCTGCAGGTGGATCATAGGACAAGGTTATTCCTCCCTGACTGAAGCTGGAATTCGGTGCAAAATCGTGTTGGAGTAAGCTCGAAACAGTGGAGGGGTTAGAATTGAGGATATAGAGGCTTATGGCACAGCCTCTGCATAAAGCCAACATTACTTCTGATTGGTGGTGGATCATTTGAAGGCCATTCATGCATCTCTCTCAGTCCATCTGCAGCAGTTGCAGGTTTGAAGAGCCTTACATAATTCCAGAATTGCTGAAGAAAACTGGGGTTTTAAACAATGTTTTAAAAGACCTCTGCTGGAACCAATACTCTTTGGTAAGAAGTTCAAAAGTCCTGCTGACGTGATGAAGTTGACAGAACAGATAAACTGGATAACAATTGGAGATTGGGAATCCCTTGAAGGATCTCAGAAACAAGAATCACCATAGAAGTCCTGCCATTCTTCAATCTCGCTGCAATCACTAAAGTCTGCTAAAAAGGGAAAATGATGCACCCAGCAGGAATTAGTGCTATAGATGCCCCTCCAGTTTATTTGTTGGTGATCACGAGATTTTTGAGAAACAAAATCGCAGTTTGAGTCATCAAGCTTCATTCCTGAGTAGAATGGAAATCGGTAGAACTTTCGTCATAAATACTGACAAGCCTTCAGAATTGTCGTCTACTAGTGCATTCCACAGGAAAGGTTAAATCCCTATCAGACTGCGATTGACCTATCAGGTAGACATATTGGATTTAGTTGACTGAGGTGACTGAAACGTGTCATTAAAAGGTTAGCTCGTAGAAGGACTGATTTACTATTGGTAATGTTCGAGACAGCTCTAGATAAAATTGATGCTTTTCGCAGCTCAGAAATCTGCAGATGACGTTCAAATGTGCTTTAACAATACAATTCCAGAAGGAAAAACATAAGATTGCAATAGTGTGTATGTCGCTGTTTTGCGAGACAGATTGTAAAACTTGTTGCATGTCTACTTTGAAATGAGACAACAAAGCAAACTTATGAAATTGACACTGCTGGTAAGAAGTCATACTCTGAATGAAAGGCATCTCTCAATGAAGCAGTGAAGAAGCTGAAGCTACTGAAAAGGCATCGACAAAAGAGCAAAAGCAAAATTGCCGACAAGGAAGAGGCAATATGGACTGTGGCCAAGTCATGGAAGTCGTGCCCAATTGGCACGCTACCATTTTTTTGAGCTCTGTTAGAAGGCTTACTGTGCTTGAGAGGGTCAGCAATGACTCTGCATGTCCAGAAACCACCAGGGAAGCATGTAAACGAGATACAACCTGTGAGTGGGAATGCTCGGTCCATGATAGCAAGAGGATGAGAGAGATCAGAAAAGACTGCACCTCTTAGATCCGGTCTCAGGTATGTTTGCCAACTGTTGAAGCTTTAAATTCTGTGGGACATCACTTTCAAAGTCGCAGGAAGATGGAGACATATCTTGATTAAGAAACTGGTTTGACACCCATTAGTGGCATAGATCGGTCTGCACATTTTTTTTTTGAGAGAACTCCCTTGCTATCTACATCTTCTCTTGTTCACTGCTACCATGTTTCAGTACTCACCACCGCATTCCATCTTCCCCACTATAGTACCATCATCACAGCACCTCACGAATTCCCCTGCCTTCTGTAATGCCTTGGCCTGTCACCATTCGCCTCTGCCTCGCTGCTACAACATTCCCAACCACTCCATTTACCAAAGCACGGTCCTATACTGCATCGTAGGCTCCACCATATCAAACATTCCTGGAGGTAACCCCTTTTTGGTGGTTTATTTTTTTGGTTCAATGCAAGCAATCACTGCAATTGACCCCAGCTGAAGGGTCACAGTCAATGGCATTATACCCATCCAGTTTGTAAAGGTTTGTTATAAATCGATCATCAAGTTGAGAGGAGCTGTTGTTAAGATAAAGCTAAGTGTCAAGACAAAAATAACCTTCGGGTCTCCTGGTGATGTTGTGGCTGCTAAAGCCAAGAGAGTTCAAGTGAATTGGGTACTTATTGACACCATTGAGTCCCCTTTCTGGCAGAATTTAGCAACATTAAGCCTGTTTATCCTGAATTTCCGGAAAATCTCTGCAAACAGGTAAGAGGACTGTTTCAGTTATCTCTGTATTATTCATTATACATCACACCTGCTGCACCTGTATGCCCATTTAGCTAGTGTTAACCCCCTCTTCTAGATATTCTCATGTTATGATCCATTTCTGTATGCACAAGACCACTACTCATTGCTTTGCAAAGTGTTAGACAGCATACTGTTCACTCAAAATCTTTCCATATGAAAATTATATTTAGGCAATAGATGGATAATCTTTCATTAAAAATGTATATATGCTTAGGCAAATATCCATGGATTCTTTTGTATTTAAACATGTAGATATGTAGGTTTTCATTAGCATAATGTGTATTCATCCTCTCCTATGTATATACACTTCACCATTAACCTAAGTATAAATCTTCTAGCATTTGCCTTACAGATTCAAGATTATACCTTACTAACCTCCCTTTTATATACATCTTCTATTCTGTGCCAACTCACATTTTGTGGGAATTAGGCTATTTTTTATATTGATTTAAGAATGTGGACTTCAATTTCCATTTAGATACTGGTAAATAGTTAGATCTCAATATAAAACTTACATTTCTTCTTTTTTTTGGAATAAATGAGCATTGTAAATATCATGAATTACTTGTTCTTCATGCATTTTTTCCATTATTTCTCAAAATTCTCACAAATGGCAACACGAATGGCACGTGCACCATTTCATAAGAGGTAAACTAGTCCTAAGTTGATGATTTACATCAACGGCCATAGTCGGGATGTAAACAAGACTTAGGATTTTTACCTTTTATAAAATAACATTAGATCCACACTGGACCCTCTTCAAAAAATCATCATATTTTCAAATATTTCCTTCTTTTATTTGAGTTTAACTAAGAATTAATTCAATATATATATCAATGGCCATAGTCAGGGTATATTGAGAGTTAATTTCATTTTAAACTCTATAAAAGCACCAAAATGTATTTTATTCTTCACTTGAATCTAAATATAGATTATCATATAATACATCTAATGACCATAGTCAAGGATGTATTATATCTTCAATCTTATTTTAATTCATCTGAAGAATGAAATATGATTTTCAAAAATCCAATTTCAAAAATTTAAATTCATTCATCATTTAGGTAGAATTGCATCATATTTTTAAATTCTTTTTCATAAATCCAAGTAATTCTTCCCTTCATTTCTCAGATCCAATCCTATTCATAAATTCAAATTCAACTCTATTTCTCAAAAGGATTCGAGAATCCAATTTCAAGGTCCCATTTTGACTTTGAAACTTCATAATCATCTTGTATTTCAAATTCCAAATTCTATCTTAAATTCAAAATCCAATTTAATTTTGAAATTCATTTTGTATATTCAAGATTCAATTTCTAAAAATCGTTTTCCAAGTTCAATTTAAACTTAGAAATTCCTGATTCATCTTCTGAATTTAACTCCAAATCCATTTTAGGATCCAGGATTCAACACTCATATTGGATCTCAGACTTCAGATCCAATTCCTCTTTAGGGTCCAGAATCCAATTCTACCTTGGGTCTCAGACTTCAGATCCGAATCCATCTTAGGATCCAGAGCCCAACTCCACATTGGATCTCAGACTTCAGATCCAAATCCATCTTAGGATCCAGAATCCAACTCTACATTGGATCTCAGACTTCAAATCCAAATCCATCTTAGGACCCAGAATCCAATTCTACTTCGGATTTTAGACTTCAGATCTAAATCCATTTTTTTTAGGATCCACAATTCAATTCTACTTTAGACCTTAGATTTCAGATCTAAAATCCATCTTAAGATCCAAACTTCGGATTTGAATTCCAGACTTCAAATCAAATTTTATTTTCAAATTCAACTTTCAAATCCAATTTGAGTTCATTTCCAGATCCCTTTACAAATCATGTCTAGATTTCTTAAATTCATTTCTATACCATCTGGATTTCTCAGATCCATTCTAAATTTCCAACTTCAAAATCTAAATTCAATTCCATCTCAAGTATTCATTTCCTTTCCTAAATTGAAGATCCAAATTCAAAGTCCATTTCTGACTTTGAAACTTCATTTCCTTTCATTTCAAAACTTCAAATCATTCTTTCTCAAAGTCGAGATCTATCCTTCCAAACTCTGATTTACTTCAAAAACTTAGAATTTCTCTGATCTATCTCAAGTTCTAAGTCAAATTCAATCATTTCTTCACTCCTTTACCAAGTTTCATCTCAGAATACTTGGGAATCTCCAAGAACATTCTTTTCAAAAGAGCATACATCCTTGCATTGCACAAGCATGATTCTTTGTGCGTTTAGAGTTAGAATAAATTCTTAGATTATATTTAGGCAAAGCAAAAGGCATAGATTCGATCATTGGTTCGATTACCCCTGGTAAAGGCACCAGGAACGGTCAAACCTCATACCGACGAGCGAATCCCGTCTCTCCATTTTTCCCGCAAATTTTCAAAACGGAGGCGAGTTAAATTTCTAAATTCTTTTTGAATCAAGGTCAAGTGAAAACCCGCAAAATAGTTCCTCTCTTTTTTTTCTTTCTTTCTTTTCTCTTCTCTTTCTCTTTTCTTTCTTTTATTCTCCTCCCTTCAAAAAGGAGAAAAATAGAGGTTAGAAAAGGAAAAGAGAAGGAAGAGAGAGAAACCAACAAGAGAATAGGAAATTTTTTTGCGATGATCACAGTTTTGGCGACCGTGATGGGACTCGTCTTCGTCCGGTTGAATCTATGCCTTTGCTTTGCTTTTATATAATCTAAGTCTTTATTCTATCATATGTCAGCTATATTTCCATGCAAACCTTAGGAAGCCTAGATCTTGTCCTAAGCTGACATCATTGCATATAGGATCTAAGTATGGTTTGGTAGGACCATATTGAGGAGATTATCCATGTTCACATTAGACTTAGGTCTTAAATACAACTCTCCTCAATTTTAGGGATTGAATGCAAGCAATGTATGCAAGTGCATGCTTCTCTTTTTAAATCTATCTCTTTAGGACTTGCATTAGAGCCTTCTGATTTTATTGCATGTTGATCATATTTTGAAAAACATCCCTACCTATATTGTCCCGGTCTTCACGTTGTTGGGCTGTCTCACTGAACCATAGTTCGGGAGAGAGCCTCACAACTGGACCACTTATTTGGGTTCGCGCCCCCCTACCACGTACCTAAGGGCCATAGTCCGAGGTATATCGGTAGGTGCTCAAGGATGTTGGGAAGCCTTTACCTTAGAACCGAAGAGATATCTTATATGTCACGTACTTCAAGCTTCAGCTTGAGTATATCGGCGTACCTTGATTGGAATCAGATGATATAAATCTTAGAGTTAGGATTAAGGTCCTATCAGCCATTTCAAATATTGCATATAGAGTCAGCTTTAGGGAGTGTTGTTTGTACATCTTTTTGCTTGTATATCTATGATTGAATGATATTATACATGTATATACTTTCCTTATATTTTCCAAAACCCTGGGTATATATTATTCAAAATTTCCTCTTTTAAAACCCCAGGTGTATTACCTTTTTCTTTCTGATTTCTTCAAAATCTTTTTGATCCTGCCTGCTAGTTTTCAAATTTTTTTAAATCCTTGTCGTCTATTTTCAAAAATTTGTTTTTCTCCATCATGAGAGAAATGATATTGCCTATGAGGATTTTCAAAATCATAAAATTTCTTCTAAAAAGTCTTCAAAAGATTCAAATATTTTGATCTAAATCCCTTTTTAAATAAACTAATATGTTGATTTCCCTTTTCCAAATTAGGTTTTAAAAACCATTTGTCTTCAAAATCATCACCTCATGTTTATTTTCCCTTTCAAAATTGGTTTTAAAACCACTATCTTCGAAATCAAACCTCATGATGATCTCTCATAATGATTCCCTTTCTTAAAGGATTAGATCTCGCGCTGATCATTCTTCTTGCAGTGGATTTTCTTTCCAAAAATAATTTTTCATCTATCTTTTAAATAAACCTTTTTTCCTTTTAAAGATCCCATATGCAGGCAGGATCAGAAAAATTCCTTTTTCTCTTAAATCTTATAAATTTTCAGTTAAATTTGATATTTATATCAATTTCATTCATTTTATTCATGTTTTTCTCAGGTTTATATCAATTTTATCAAGTTTTTATCAAGTTTTATCAAAATTCTCCTCAATTTTATTAAATTTTATCAATTCTTGTACCCTTTCAGGTTAAGGGATAAACCTGATGCCTCTTTCCCATGAGGTATTTTCTAAATATTCTTTGTGAACCCTTTCAGGTTAAGGGATAAACCTGACCCTCGTTGTCCGAGGTGCACCCTTTCAGGTTAAGGGAAAAACCTGACCCTCGTTGTCCGAGATGTTCTCATTCAGGATAAGGGATAATCCTGAAACCCCTCGTAGGAGCCACAACGCTACCTATGAGGATTCTTTTGTAAATACAGGTTTTGTTAATCTTTGTTGATTTTCTAGATTCCCTTCATTAAAATCTCTTAAAATTCTATTCTTTTTCTCATTCAGGATAAGGGAATATCCTGAGACCCCTAGTAGGAGCAATAACGCTACCTATGAGGATTCTTTTGTAAATACAAGTTTCGTAAACCTTCATTGATTTTCTAAATTTATATCAATTTCTCTTTATTTAAATTCCTTAAAATTCTTTTTCCCATTCAGGATAAGGGACAATCCTGAAACCCCTCGTAGGAGCCACAATGCTACCTATGAGGATTCTTTCGTAAATACAAGTTTTGCCAATCTTTATTGATTCTCTAGATTTATATCAATTTTCTTTCATTTTACTTTTCTTAAAATCAGGATAAAGGATAATCCTGAAACCCCTTGTAGGAGCAACAACGCTACATATAAGGATCCTTTTTTTGTTAATCTTTATTGATTTTCTAGATTTATATCAATTTGCCTTCGCTAAATTTTCTTAAATTTTATTCTTTTCCCATTCAGGATAAGGGATAATCCTGAGCCCTCTCGTAGGAGCAATAACGCTACCTATGGGAATTCTTCTGTAAATACACGTTTTGTCAATCTTTATTGATTCTTTGTAGATTTATATCAATTTTTCCTTCATTAAATTTTCTTAAATTTTATGCTTTTTCCCATTCAGGATAAGAGAAAATCCTGAAACCCCTCGTAGGAGCAATAATGCTACCTACGAGAATTCTTTTTATAAATACAAGTTTTGTCAACCTTTATTGATTTTCTGAATTTATATCAATTTCTCTTCACCTTCTTAAATTCTATTCTTTTTCCCATTCAGGATAAGGGATAATCCTGAGACCTCTCGTAGGGGCAACAATGCTACCTACGAAAATTCTTTTTGCAAATACAAGTTTTATCGATCTTTATTGATTTCTAAATTTATATCAATTTTTCTTTAAAGTTCTATTCTTTTTCCCATTCAGGATAAGGGATAATCCTGAGACCTCTCGTAGGGGCAACAATGCTACCTACGAAAATTCTTTTTGCAAATACAAGTTTTATCGATCTTTATTGATTTCTAAATTTATATCAATTTTTCTTTAAAGTTCTATTCTTTTTCCCATTCAGGATAAGGGATAATCCTGAGATCACTCATAGGGGCAACCATGCTACCTGTGAGAATTCTTTTTACAAAAATAAATCAATTTCCTCAAATGTTCTACATTTTTTTCAAAGTTCTATATCCTTCCGTCCTCTCAAAGTTTATTCTTTCTATATTCTCCGTTCAGAATAAAGGGTTTAAATCCTGAAAATTGGACCGCATATCTGGTCCATCTAAATCATAGATCATAAATTCTAAATCTTGTCATATCCCTTCTAAATTCAAGTCTCAGGTTATCTCTTCATAAAATCTTATATTTCCCCTTCAGGTTAAGGGATAAACCTGAATCATTCTTTTCCTAAATTCTCATCAAATGTCTATTTCATTTCCCCTTCAGGTTAAGGGATAAACCTGAATCATTCTTTTTCTAAATTCTCTTCAAAAATGTCTATTCTATTTCCCCTTTAGGATAAGGGATAATCCTGAAACCCCGGCCATTCTTCTTGCTTCGATCTCTAAATATTTTAAATAGGCCGATCTCCTTCCCGACTCTCAGTTGAAAAACCTAGTGCTCGCACTGGTTATTTTGCTAAAGATTTTAAATCTAAAGATCAAGTTCAGTCCTTGTACTGGTTGTCTTTCAAAAGTCTCAATCTTAAATCAGGTCGTTAAATGATTAAATGAAATGTCCCAGCTACTTCGCTGGTTGTTAAATGATTAAATGAAATGTCCCAGCTACTTCGCTGGTCGTTAAATGATTAAATGAAATGTCCCAGCTACTTCGTTGGTCGTTAAATGATTAAATGAAATGTCCTTCGCTGGTCGTTAAATGATTAAATGAAATGTCCCAGCTACTTCGTTGGTCGTTAAATGATTAAATGAAATGTCCCAGCTACTTCGTTGGTCGTTAAATGATTAAATGAAATGTTCCAGCTACTTCGCTGGTCGTTAAATGATTAAATGAAATGTCCCAGCTACTTCGTTGGTCGTTAAATGAAAGGTTCCAGCTACTTCGTTGGTCGTTAAATGAAATGTCCCAGCTACTTCGTTGGTCGTTAAATGAAATGTCCCAGCTACTTCGTTGGTCGTTAAATGAAATGTCCCAGCTACTTCGCTGGTCGTTAAATGAAAGGTTCCAGCTACTTCGCTGGTCGTTGAATGAAAGGTTCCAGCTACTTCGCTGGTCGTTAAATGAAAGGTTCCAGCTACTTCGCTGGTCGTTAAACGAAATGTCCCAGCTACTTCGTTGGTCGTTAAATGAAATGTCCCAGTTACTTCGCTGGTCGTTAAATGAAAGGTTCTAGCTACTTCGCTGGTCGTTGAATGAAAGGTTCCAGCTACTTTGCTGGTCGTTAAATGAAAGGTCTCAGTTTTTACTAGTCGTTAAATGAAATGTCCCAGCTACTTCGCTGGTCGTTAAATGAAAAGTCCCAGCTACTTCGCTGGTCGTTAAATGAAAAGTTCCAGCTCCTTCGTTGGTCGTTAAATGAAAGGTTTCAATTTTACTGATCAGAATATCCAAGATCATAAATTACAACTAAAGGTCGCATCAAAATCTATATTGAATAAATATTTCACATAGAAGTCATGAAAACTTTGCCAATTTGCTAAAAATATTTGTCGATTCCAAATAAATCTTACTGCACAAAAGAATTACCTCAGATTACTTCTAGTATTTTCTTCATAAAAGGTGAAACTCTTTGTGAAGGAGAGGTAAAATTCAAATCTTTTTCTTGTTGATCAACCAAAAGGATGAAAGAAATATCCTCGGTATGATTAGTGAAATAAATATTCGATGACATTGAAAAGCCGGAAGCGAATTGATATTGATCATAGCTATGATGCATGTTTAAAGAAGAGTTCCTGGCAATTAGACAGTGGAAGTATCCTGAGCCATAAAAGAATCCATTTAATCCATATCCTCTCATTTTAAAGTTGCAATCAAATATCTGCAAAAGGGATCTCTCAATTGTTGTCAAGATGAAGGCGAATTAAGCGAGTAGACCCCCGGGGCCAAAGAAGATTTGAAACATCTCCAAGATGACGGAGTTTGTGACGGATCCTTCCAGGGAAAGTTCGGATCACTGTCGAGATGAAGGCGGATGTGATGGACCTACCGACAAACCCTAAATGATATTTGATTTCAGCTATCATCTAAAGACCTTTGAGCCAATATCATATATAATCCCTGAGAAAATGAAGGATCAGAACATCTCCAAGATGAAGGAGTTTGTGACGTACCCTTCCCTGAAAAAGAGAGAAAAGTCAGGACACATCCAAATGAAGGATGATGTAAAAAAGCCCGAAAAAGCCCAATGACTCAAAAAGAGTGCAAAAAGATCATCATGAGAAAACACTCAGATATCAAACTGCCTAAATTGCCAGAAGTCATCCTTTCTTATGCAAAATATCTGTTATCAATATCTTTTCTTTTCTTGCTTTTATGAAATTGAGAATATTCTTTCTCTTCTCATATCAAGGAAATGGATAGCTTCCTTGAAGAAAATCATCAGCGCAAAATTTTTGAATTTGACTCTTAAAACAGAGGTGTTAACCTTGTTGGAGGAAATACTCTAGGTAAAAGAGGGAATATCTTTCGCACATACGTGCACATTTTTAAGCATTGAAGTCAACTATAAATTTATCCTATTGGCCAAATTTTCTAGATATTCTAAGAATGAAATAAATATTTGATATTCATTTTGACACAACCTAGAGTTGTTTACATTCCCCGTCTTTCGCTTTGTCGAGAGACTTGCCTTCTCCTTGATAAAAGGATTGTCTTCCCCGTCTTTCGCTTTGTCGAGAGATTCGCCTTCTCCTTGATAAGAGGATTGCCTTCCCCATCTTTCGCTTTGTCGAGAGACTTGCCTTCTCCTTGATAAAAGGATTGTCTTCTCCGTCTTTCGCTTTGTCAAAAGACTTGCCTTCTCCTTGATAAAAGGATTGCCTTCCCCGTCTTTCGCTTTGTCGAGAGACTTGCCTTCTCCTTGATAAAAGGATTGCCTTCTCCGTCTTTCGCTTTGTCGAAAGATTCGCCTTCTCCTTGATAAAAGGATTGTCTTCCCCGTCTTTCGCTTTGTCGAGAGATTTGCCTTCTCCTCGATAAGAGGATTGCCTTCTCCGTCTTTCGCTTTGTCAAAAGATTTGCCTTTCTCCTTGATTAAATAATTGCCTTCCTCGTCTTTTGCTTTGTCGAGAGACTTGCCTTCTCCTTGTTAAAAGGATTGCCTTCTTCATATCTTACATTTTTACCTTTGCCTTACCAAAAGGATTGCCTTCTTCATATCTTACATTTTTACCTTCTCCTTACCAAAAGGATTGCCTTCTTCATATTTCATATCTTACATTCTCCTTGTTAAAAGGATTGCCTTCTTCATATTTCACATCTTACATTCTCCTTGTTAAAAGGATTGCCTTCTTCATATTTCACATCTTACATTCTCCTTGTTAAAAGGATTGCCTTCTTCATATTTCACATCTTACATTCTCCTTGTTAAAAGGATTGCCTTCTTCATATTTCACATCTTACATTCTCCTTACCTAAAGGATTGCCTTCTTCATATCTTACATTTTACATTCTCCTTGTTAAAAGGATTGCCTTCTTCATATCTTACATTTTTACCTTTGCCTTACCAAAAGGATTGCCTTCTTCATATCTTACAATTTTACCTTCTCCTTACCAAAAGGATTGCCTTCTTCATATTTCATATCTTACATTCTCCTTGTTAAAAGGATTGCCTTCTTCATATTTCACATCTTACATTCTCCTTGTTAAAAGGATTGCCTTCTTCATATTTCACATCTTACATTCTCCTTGTTAAAAGGATTGCCTTCTTCATATTTCACATCTTACATTCTCCTTACCTAAAGGATTGCCTTGTTCATATCTTACATTTTACATTCTCCTTGTTAAAAGGACTGCCTTCTTCATGTTTCACGTTTGCCTTCTCCTGTCAAAAGGATTTGCCCTCCTTCATCCTTCACTTTGTCAAAAGATTCGCCTCTTGTTACCTTATTCATCGTCCATTTTTGTCTCACATCTCCTTACTTTCCATTTCTCACATTTTCCGGAAGAGTTACCCCATTCAGTTGAAGTATCTCTCCTGTCCCATCACGGTTTCAAGAAATCCGTATGGTTGTTCCCACTCAGGTTAAGGGTCAAAACCTGTACTCCCTGCGAGAGGTCATTAAATTCAAAAGCTGATTTAGTCTCAGCAATGAGACGTCCAAGTTCATCCCTTTTTCAAAGCTTTAGGGAAACCCATTTTCTTCCTCCTTTCGCAAAAACCCCTTTCGAATTTGTTCGTCCAAACTCCGAAGGTCCCATCATGGTCTCTTCACTCGAGATACCATATGGTCGTCCCCTTTAGGTTGTGGTTAAACCTGAATCTCGTTCCAACGAGTCTCCCTCGTGTTTTCCTCCAGTCCCATCATGGTTCTTCCCATCGAGGAATCCATGATTTGTATATCCATCCTAAATAAAATCCTATTTGAACTCCATCTCACAAGGCCTTCTCTCATAAATGTTCCATCAAAGTCCTCATATATTCATTTCCCCATTCAGGTTATTTTGATATATCTTCGTCCCATCCAGGTTAAGGGTCAAACCTGAGTCATTTCAAAAGATTGATCTTGTCTCGCCCACGAGACTTGATCTAAATTCTTACCTTTCGTCATTTCGGGATCTTCACCCAAAGTCCCATCACGATTTCCTCATCTCTATCATTCAGTCATATCATTGTCGAGGATTTCGTCCCCCCAAGTCATTCAGGACAAGGCTTTAAGCCTAAAAAGCCGTAAATTCCTCCACACCCAGTTCTGATCTGCTGACTGGGGCATTTTCAAAATTTGGAGTGTTTTCTTTGCCACTAAGCTCGGCTTTCAACCAGCTTAGTAGCAAAGAGGAGCATCTGTGAACACCCCAAATTTTTCAAAATCTTTTAAATATTCCCCTTTTGCCCCTAAATTCATTTTTTGAGTAAATAAGTCATTTTAAATCTAAATTCTGGTTCATTTCTCAAGTTTTCAAATTCATTTTATATGTTTAAATTGATTTTGGATCTGGATCCATTGCCCAGATCCAAATCTGAATGTCCTTGTTCAAATTTAAAATTAAAATTATAGAAAATACCAAAAATAGCCTTTAAATAACTCGGATAGACCATTCGACATCCGTTTGGATCCATCACATTGAATTTCTTGATTTGAGTGTCAAAACTCGAACATTTTCTCAAAACCTGGGTCAAAAACCTTTTTTCTGAAGAAATTCCCCCGAAATGGTTCGAAATTCTCAGAAAAATGCTTTTGTAAATATTTCTCAGAAAAATACAAAAAAATTAGTGTCTAAACTTTGTTTTCTCGTAAAGTCTTAGATTTTCATTCCGAAAATACAAAAAAAAATAAAAATATTGAGAAAAGAACGAAAAATTTTCAGAAATAAATGAAGGAAATTGCAAAAAAATAGTTTTTGAAAACCCATTTTAGGAAAAAAAAAAACTTTTTAAAGAAGCCCCTTTTTGGAAAAAGCTTATATTTGATGTTAAAAGTCGAGTTAGGGTTTTTGAAAACCCTAACTCTCGCCCTTCTCCTCCCTCAGCCGCCGCTCTCCTTCCCTCTCCATGGCCGAACCCTCCTCCGCAAGCCACCCATCACCAACCGCATCCTCCTTCTTCCTCCTTAAAAGGGCATTCAGGAGAACCCTAAAACGGACCGCTTCTTCACCTCCCCATTTTCCTCTTTCGCAATCCATTTTCACCCTACCATTACATTCCTCCTTCATTCTCTCTGATCGCTCCTCACCCCCGCACCCCTCTTTCACGCTTCCTCTTCTTTTTCCTCCTCTTCTCTTTCTTATTATTTCCTGAGCTCTTCTTTCATCTAACCAAAGGGAGTCAACTACGAAGCACCTACCGTTGCAGGTAAGTAACTCCTTACTCTTTGATCTTTCCCCTTTTTTTAAATACCCTTTTCCTTTCATAACATCGTCTGGTTTTTTTTTTTCTTTATCCTCTTCTTTTGATTTTTGTTTGTTTTTTTTTTACTTTACTTTCTTCTTTTATTCGTAAAGCAAAATGGTGGGATCGACCTGCCTATCGCAGGATCGACCCACCCTACGCAAAATCAACAGGAACCTTCAGGTTTCGATATTCTTTTTATTTTATAACAAAATTTATTCTCTTCAATCTTCAACATTCGGCCTTTGTTTAGATTGTTTTCTACATCCTGTTTCTTTTTTTTTATATATATATATGTATACTTTTGTTCTTCTTGTGCCCTTTCATTTCCCCTTTATTGTAGATGTTTACATCGGGTGGTTTGTCTTATATTTGGCCTTCGATTTTAAATAGCATTTGATCACTCGCTCTGCTAAATAAATTTTAATCGCATTTTCTTTTTCTCTGGCCTATTCAATTCAGTTTATCATTTCTGGTTTATTAGAATCCCTGGTATACGCATTGATTCCTCTTCCATTTTCTAATTTCTTGTTTGCATTTTTTTTTACTATTATTATGCATCTTATGAAGGTCGATTGCCTGTTATGTTCCATTCTGATTGGGATTATCGGTTGATGTCTTTAGCTCCAATTATTTGTTTCCATTTTATGTATAGCAGCATTGATGCTGTGATTCACTCCCAGCATTAGCATTCACGCCTCATCCCCACCTATTCTTTTATTTCATTTCAGTAAATATCACTGTGACATCTCATTCATTATTTTCTTTTGTAGGATCATACAGGTTCGTGATCAGATCATTTTGAGTATTATATGTTGCATTTGGTTTCCTTTGGATCATAGGTTGTGTTTGATTCTTTCATTGATTTTTGAGTTACTATCTGTATCTTAAATATTGCTTCTAAGTTTTAATTTCCTAGTTGCCTTTCGACCTTTCTTGTAATGATAGGGCCCATGTTCCTGCATCTTATGACATTGGTAGTAGTATTACTACTCCTGTTTCGAAAGTTTTTCAGAAAACAAGATTTCAAGCATGGGTGAATTGATGCAAGGCAGATACATGGTTGTCTTTCAGCAAAGAAGAATCAGGTGGTGCCTCGAATTGATGGAATTTGTTCTTCGCATACAGCGTGGTTCAATTGTCTTCCTGTGATGTTATAGTCCTTTCCAGTAGATTTCCCTGTTGGTTTTGTACTGTAGGTTCTATTTTGAGGCCATGATATTATCCTATGATTGAATGTTGTGAGGGGTTTTATGTTTATAATGATTTCCAAACAGGTGACGTTAGATGACTTAAAAGACATTGCTGAAAAGACTCTTGTCAAACATGAGTGATCATCCTGGAAATGTTACCTATAAACTAAGTAAATCATCATACTGGAGATAAAATTTCATTGGTCCGGCGTTGTGGTGATCATGAAAATTTTGCAGGGAAAGAGGACCCACTCAATAACGTCCGAACCTGAAAATACCAATCTATGACAGGAAAATCTGATTTGCATAAAGATCTGATTGAGCACATTCTCTTGGATCGAATGTTATATAGCTCCTGTTCCTGTTCTAATTGCTCTGTTTTTGTTTTGATTCCTGTGCATTGTTCCTATGTTATCAATATTCTCGCTAAGAGTTACATCGGAGATGTAATCTTTCCTTTTTACTAATGTTGTGATTTATCTGAATGATATAGTGGCTCATAGTGGTTGTGGTTTCCTGCAATCACTCTCAACACTCACACCCTCATGGTTATAAGTCAGATGTGATCTTTGCCTTAAAATCAATGTCTAAATATGGGCATTCATACAGGTTTGTGTACATTGGAATTAGCTCCACCAGGGTTTTATTATAATGAGGAATGTGAAGGCATGAGTAATTGCTTTGAAAATGGCCCAGGAATGAACCAGTTCGTTGACATTCAAACTTGGCCCTTGGCCTCTTCTTTTCTTTGTTGCTTCCTATGTCGTTCTGCAGGTGGATCATAGGACAAGGTTATTCCTCCCTGACTGAAGCTGGAATTTGGTGCAAAATCGTGTTGGAGTAAGCTCGAAACAGTGGAGGGGTTAGAATTGAGGATATAGAGGCTTATGGCACAGCCTCTGCATAAAGCCAACATTACTTCTGATTGGTGGTGGATCATTTGAAAGCCATTCATGCATCTCTCTCAGTCCATCTGCAGCAGTTGCAGGTTTGAAGAGCCTTACATAATTCCAGAATTGCTGAAGAAAACTGGGGTTTTAAACAATGTTTTAAAAGACCTCTGCTGGAACCAATACTCTTCGGTAAGAAGTTCAAAAGTCCTGCTGACGTGATGAAGTTGACAGAACAGATAAACTGGATAACAATTGGAGATTGGGAATCCCTTGAAGGATCTCAGAAACAAGAATCACCATAGAAGTCCTGCCATTCTTCAATCTCGCTGCAATCACTAAAGTCTGCTAAAAAGGGAAAATGATGCACCTAGCAGGAATTAGTGCTATAGATGCCCCTCTAGTTTATTTGTTGGTGATCACGAGATTTTTGAGAAACAAAATCGCAGTTTGAGTCATCAAGCTTCATTCCTGAGTAGAATGGAAATCGGTAAAACTTTCGTCATAAATACTGACAAGCCTTCAGAATTGTCGTCTACTAGTGCATTCCACAGGAAAGGTTAAATCCCTATCAGACTGCGATTGACCTATCAGGTAGACATATTGGATTTAGTTGACTGAGGTGACTGAAACGTGTCATTAAAAGGTTAGCTCGTAGAAGGACTGATTTACTATTGGTAATGTTCGAGACAGCTCTAGATAAAATTGATGCTTTTCGCAGCTCAGAAATCTGCAGATGACGTTCAAATGTGCTTTAACAATACAATTCCAGAAGGAAAAACATAAGATTGCAATAGTGTGTATGTCGCTGTTTTGCGAGACAGATTGTAAAACTTGTTGCATGTCTACTTTGAAATGAGACAACAAAGCAAACTTATGAAATTGACACTGCTGGTAAGAAGTCATACTCTGAATGAAAGGCATCTCTCAATGAAGCAGTGAAGAAGCTGAAGCTACTGAAAAGGCATCGACAAAAGAGCAAAAGCAAAATTGCCGACAAGGAAGAGGCAATATGGACTGTGGCCAAGTCATGGAAGTCGTGCCCAATTGGCACGCTACCATTTTTTTGAGCTCTGTTAGAAGGCTTACTGTGCTTGAGAGGGTCAGCAATGACTCTGCATGTCCAGAAACCACCAGGGAAGCATGTAAACGAGATACAACCTGTGAGCGGGAATGCTCGGTCCATGATAGCAAGAGGATGAGAGAGATCAGAAAAGACTGCACCTCTTAGATCCGGTCTCAGGTATGTTTGCCAACTGTTGAAGCTTTAAATTCTGTGGGACATCACTTTCAAAGTCGCAGGAAGATGGAGACATATCTTGATTAAGAAACTGGTTTGACACCCATTAGTGGCATAGATCGGTCTGCACATTTTTTTTTTGAGAGAACTCCCTTGCTATCTGCATCTTCTCTTGTTCACTGCTACCATGTTTCAGTACTCACCACCGCATTCCATCTTCCCTACTATAGTACCATCATCACAGCACCTCACGAATTCCCCTGCCTTCTGTAATGCCTTGGCCTGTCACCATTCGCCTCTGCCTCGCTGCTACAGCATTCCCAACCACTCCATTTACCAAAGCACGGTCTTATACTGCATCGTAGGCTCCACCATATCAAACATTCCTGGAGGTAACCCCTTTTTGGTGGTTTATTTTTTTGGTTCAATGCAAGCAATCACTGCAATTGACCCCAGCTGAAGGGTCACAGTCAATGGCATTATACCCATCCAGTTTGTAAAGGTTTGTTATAAATCGATCATCAAGTTGAGAGGAGCTGTTGTTAAGATAAAGCTAAGTGTCAAGATAAAAATAACCTTCGGGTCTCCTGGTGATGTTGTGGCTGCTAAAGCCAAGAGAGTTCAAGTGAATTGGGTACTTATTGACACCATTGAGTCCCCTTTCTGGCAGAATTTAGCAACATTAAGCCTGTTTATCCTGAATTTTCGGAAAATCTCTGCAAACAGGTAAGAGGACTGTTTCAGTTATCTCTGTATTATTCATTATACATCACACCTGCTGCACCTGTATGCCCATTTAGCTAGTGTTAACCCCCTCTTCTAGATATTCTCATGTTATGATCCATTTCTGTATGCACAAGACCACTACTCATTGCTTTGCAAAGTGTTAGACAGCATACTGTTCACTCAAAATCTTTCCATATGAAAATTATATTTAGGCAATAGATGGATAATCTTTCATTAAAAATGTATATATGCTTAGGCAAATATCCATGGATTCTTTTGTACTTAAACATGTAGATATGTAGGTTTTCATTAGCATAATGTGTATTCATCCTCTCCTATGTATATACACTTCACCATTAACCTAAGTATAAATCTTCTAGCATTTGCCTTACAGATTCAAGATTATACCTTACTAACCTCCCTTTTATATACATCTTCTATTCTGTGCCAACTCACATTTTGTGGGAATTAGGCTATTTTTTATATTGATTTAAGAATGTGGACTTCGATTTCCATTTAGATACTGGTAAATAGTTAGATCTCAATATAAAACTTACATTTCTTCTTTTTTTTGGAATAAATGAGCATTGTAAATATCATGAATTACTTGTTCTTCATGCATTTTTTCCATTATTTCTCAAAATTCTCACAAATGGCAACACGAATGGCACGTGCACCATTTCATAAGAGGTAAACTAGTCCTAAGTTGATGATTTACATCAACGGCCATAGTCGGGATGTAAACAAGACTTAGGATTTTTACCTTTTATAAAATAACATTGGATCCACACTGGACCCTCTTCAAAAAATCATCATATTTTCAAATATTTCCTTCTTTTATTTGAGTTTAACTTAGAATTAATTCAATATATATACCAATGGCCATAGTCAGGGTATATTGAGAGTTAATTTCATTTTAAACTCTATAAAAGCACCAAAATATATTTTATTCTTCACTTGAATCTAAATATAGATTATCATATAATACATCCAATGACCATAGTCAAGGATGTATTATATCTTCAATCTTATTTTAATTCATCTGAAGAATGAAATATGATTTTCAAAAATCCAATTTCAAAAATTTAAATTCATTCATCATTTAGGTAGAATTGCATCATATTTTTAAATTCTTTTTCATAAATCCAAGTAATTCTTTCCTTCATTTCTCAGATCCAATCCTATTCATAAATTCAAATTCAACTCTATTTCTCAAAAGGATTCGAGAATCCAATTTCAAGGTCCCATTTTGACTTTGAAACTTCAGAATCATCTTGTATTTCAAATTCCAAATTCTATCTTAAATTCAAAATCCAATTTAATTTTGAAATTCATTTTGTATATTCAAGATTCAATTTCTAAAAATTGTTTTCCAAGTTCAATTTAAACTTAGAAATTCCTGATTCATCTTCTGAATTTAACTCCAAATCCATTTTAGGATCCAGGATTCAACACTCATATTGGATCTCAGACTTCAGATCCAATTCCTCTTTAGGATCTAGAATCCATCTTAGGATCCAGAGCCCAACTCCACATTGGATCTCAGACTTCAGATCCAAATCCATCTTAGGATCCAGAATCCAACTCTACATTGGATCTCAGACTTCAAATCCAAATCCATCTTAGGACCCAGAATCCAATTCTACTTCGGATTTTAGACTTCAGATCTAAATCCATTTTTTTAGGATCCACAATTCAATTCTACTTTGGACCTTATATTTCAGATCTAAAATCCATCTTAAGATCCAAACTTCGGATTTGAATTCCAGACTTCAAATCAAATTTTATTTTCAAATTCAACTTTCAAATCCAATTTAAGTTCATTTCCAGATCCCTTTACAAATCATGTCTAGATTTCTTAAATTCATTTCTATACCATCTTGATTTTTCAGATCCATTCTAAATTTCGAACTTCAAAATCTAAATTTAATTCCATCTCAAGTATTCATTTCCTTTCCTAAATTGAAGATCCAAATTCAAAGTCCATTTCTGACTTTGAAACTTCATTTCCTTTCATTTCAAAACTTCAAATCATTCTTTCTCAAAGTCGAGATCTATCCTTCCAAACTCTGATTTACTTCAAAAACTTAGAATTTCTCTGATCTATCTCAAGTTCTAAGTCAAATTCAATCATTTCTTCACTCCTTTACCAAGTTTCATCTCAGAATACTTGGGAATCTCCAAGAACATTCTTTTCAAAAGAGCATACATCCTTGCATTGCACAAGCATGATTCTTTGTGCGTTTAGAGTTAGAATAAGTTCTTAGATTATATTTAGGCAAAGCAAAAGGCATAGATTCGATCATTGGTTTGATTACCCCTGGTAAAGGCGCCAGGAACGGTCAAACCTCATACCGACGAGCGAATCCCGTCTCTCCATTTTTCCCGCAAATTTTCAAAACGGAGGCGAGTTAAATTTCTAAATTCTTTTCAAATCAAGGTCAAGTGAAAACCCGCAAAATAGTTCCTCTCTTCTTTTTCTTTCTTTCTTTTCTCTTCTCTTTCTCTTTTCTTTCTTTTATTCTCCTCCCTTCAAAAAGGAGAAAAATAGAGGTTAGAAAAGGAAAAGAGAAGGAAGAGAGAGAAACCAATAAGAGAATAGGAAAATTTTTTGCGATGATCACAGTAGCTCTGGCTAATGCTTCTCGAACATCTATCCCCTTGACATTGATCAGGAACTGCTGCTCGACCGGATCGTCTGGATGACCCGCTGGTTCTGGCAATCCCATGATATCACTGAACTCGTCCATTAGCAGAGTCATCTCTCCCCATGAAAACCAGAATGTGCAGGTACGTGGATTCCACTGTTCTGCCATAGCTTGAATCAGACTGCCGTTGATGGTTCGTTTGCCAACTATTGATGTCATCTCCAATCCACAATCATCCAAGTGGTCTGGGAACATACGCGAGAAGGTGGCAAACCAGGAATAATACCACCGAGAGAAGAAGGAACGAGACTGGATGACCCGATGATCTGGGGTTTTATCCCTTATTTGATAGAATATATGATCCCTGGGAAAGATAACATCGAGAGATTCAGATGTCATCGGAATGATACTAAGGCAAAAGAAGAAGGGAGTCAGATAGAACGCAGGACTTATGGACAGACTTTAATGAAAGAAGAGGATGGACACAAATTTTGGAAATTTTTGAAAGATCAAGGGACTTAAGAAAAGACTTTCCAGGGTTTTTAAGAAAAAATTTTGACACAAAAGAGAAAAGAATGTAGGTAAAGGAAAAATATGCACCTGGGGTTTTTGAAAAACAAAGGGAAATTTTGAGTAATATACCCAGAGTTTTGAAGAAGGTTTGATATATACAGGAGAATACAAGGAAATATTACACAATCATAGCTGCACAAACAAGGATGCGCACACAGCATTCCCTAAAGGCTGACTCTAAATGCAATATTTGAAATAGTTTGTAGGACCTTAATCCTAACTCTATGGTTCAGATTATCTGATTCCAATCAAGGTATGCCGATATACTCAAGCCGAAGCTCGAAGTATGTGGCATAGAAGTAATTCTCTGGTTCTAGGGTAAGGGCTTCCCAACATCCTTGAGCACCTACCGATATACCTCGGACTATGGCCCTTAGGTACGTGGTAGGAGGGCGCGAACCCAAATAAGTTGTCTAGTTGTGAGGCTCTCTCCCGAACTATGGTTCAGTGAGACAGCCCAGCAACGTGAAGACCGGGACAATATAGGTAGGGATTTTTTCAAAACATGATCAACATGTAGATAAAACCAGAAAGCTCTAATGCAAGTCCTAAAGAGATAGATTTAAATGAAAAGAAGCATACACTTGCATACATTGTTTACATTCAATCCCTAAAATTGAGAAGAGTTGTGTTTAAAACCTAAGTCTAATGTGAACATGGAATAATCTCCTCAATATGGTCCTACCAAACCATACTTAGATCCTATATGCAATGATGTCAACATTAGGACAGAGTCTAGGCTCCTAAGGTTTGCATGGAAAATGTAGCTGACATAGAAGAATAAAGACTTAGATAAATATCAAAGCAAAGCAAAGGCATAGATTCGACCGGATGAAGACGTGTCCCATCACGGTCGCCAAAACTGTGATCATCGCCAAATTTTTCCTCTCTTGTGGTTTCTCTCTCTTCCTTCTCTGACCTCTATTTTCCTTCTTTTTGAAGGGAGAAGAATAAAAGACAGAATAGAAAGAGAGAAGAGAAAAGAAAGAAGAGAGAAGAGAGAGGAATTCTTTTGCGGGTTTTCACTTGACCTTGATTTGAAAATATTTAGAAAATTACTCACCTCCGTTTTGAAATATATTGCGGGAAAAATGGAGAGATGGGATTCGCTCGTCGGTACGAGGTTCGACCGTTCCTGGCGCCTTTACCATAGGTAATCGAACCAAGGATCGAATCTATGCCTTTTGCTTTGCTAAAATATCATCTAAGAATTTATCCTAAGTCTAGATGCACAAAGAATCATGCTTGTGCAATGCAAGGATGTATGCTCTTTTCAAGGATGTTTTGAAAAATTTTCAAGTGGTCTGAGATGAACTTGATAATGGAGTGAAGAAATGGTTGAATCTAATTTAGAACTTGAGATAGATCAGAGAAGTTCTAAATCTTTGAAGTAATTTAGAGTTGGAAGAATAAATCTTGGTTTTGGAAAGAGAATGATTTAGAGCTAAGATAAAAGGGAAGAAAGGAAATTTTCAAAGTTCAGAAGATGGACTTTGAACTTTAGGTTTAGGAGAAGCGATAAAATTGGAAATGGAATTGAATTTATGATTTGAAATCAGGATGGATTTGAGAAAAAAAATGGTATTTAAAAATAGAAATGGGTTTAGGAAGTTGGAATTTGAAAAATAGAATTTGATTTGAAATCCGGAATTTCAAATCCGAAGCCTGGATCTTAAGATGGATTTGGATTCTGGATCCTAAAATGGGTTTTGGATAAAAAAAAAATGGGTTTAAGATCTGAGATCCAAGATATAGTTGGATTCTGGACCCTAAGATGGATTTTGGATCTAAAGTCTGAGATCCAAAGTGGAATTGAGTTCTGGATCCTAAAATGGATTTTAGATCTAAAGTCTGAGATCCAAGTTGGAGTTGGATTCTGGATCCTAAAATGGATTTTGGATCTGAAGTCTGAGATCCAAAGTAGAATTGGGTTCTGGATCCTAAAATAGATTTGGATCTGAAGTCTAAGATCCAAAGTAGAATTGCGTTTTGGATCCTAAAAATGGATTTAGATCTAAAGTTTGAGATCCAAAGTAGAATTGGGTTTTGGATCCTAAAATGGATTTTGGATCTATAATCTGAGATCCAAAGAGTGAAGATTTATACTTGGAAATCTGGATCCAAATTAGGATCTATCTTTAGACTTGGAATTTTGATTTGAGATTTTGAACTCTGAATATATAAATGAATTTCAAAGTCAAATTGGACTTTGAATTTGAAAACTTGAATTTTGGAATTTAGAAGATGAATCAAGAATCTCAAAGTTAAATTGGACTTTGATATTAAAAAAAATGAAATAGAATTGAAAATGAAAAGATGAATTGGATTTTACAAGAATTGAAGATTGATTGAAGAAGATATTGACATCACTTGGAGTTTTGAAAAAAAGAATTTTTGAAAATATGATGCAATTTTATCCTAAATGATGAATGAATCTAAATAATTTTTGAAATTGGATTAAAATCATATTTCATTCTTTAAATGAGTTAAAATGAGGTTGAAGATATAATACATCCCTGACTATGATCATTGAATGTATTATATAATAACCACATTTAAATTCAAGTGAAGAATAAAATACATTTTTTTGTGCTTTTATAGAATTTAAAATGAAATTAACTCTCAATATACCCTGACTATGGCCATTGGTATATATTTTGAGCCAATTTTAAGTTAAACTCTAATAAAAGAAAGAAACATTTGAAAATATGATGATTTTTTAAAAGGATCCAGTGTTATTTTATAAGAGATAAAAATCCTAAGTTTTGTTTACATCCTGACTATGGCCATTGATGTAAATCATCAACTTAGGATTGATTTACCTCTTACGAAATGGTGCACGTGCCATTCGTGTTGCCATTTGTAAGAATTTGAGAAATAAAGAAAAAGATGCATGAAAACAAGTAATTCATGATGTTTACAATCCTCATTCCTTCTATCTAAGACAAGAAATATAAATTCTCATTCAAATCTAGCTATTACAACATATATAATCAAATTTATAACTTCAAATAATAGCCTTTTCCACATATTTCCTGCAAAACAACTGGGTTAGTATGAAAAGAGAAGGAAAATTTGCACACATATATATAGATGTTAATTGATGAAGTGCTCAGGTAAGAATGATAGTGGACATATATGCAAAAAATGGGGAAATGAAACATTACTAAAAACATAACACAATGTAGATATTGTTAAACTAAATCATTATTTACTTAAGTGTCGACTAACACAAGTTATCATCTACAAAAATGAGATATAATGCGATAATGAATATCGAGAATCCATAACCTTATGCAGTAAATGCACATGTATGTTATATAGAAAACATGCAGGCAAAAAGGAGCTCACCAAAGATATGCATTGGAGTGCACAGGAACTACGAATTACCATGCAGGGAGTGTTTAGTTGCTGTTGATGCTTAATATGCAGCTAAAGAGGCGCAGCAGTAGGGTAACAGTGGGTGCAATGAATGTGGTATGGGCAACATAATATGAATACTATGCTGTAGCATATTATGGTATTGAAGAAGGAGATGATGCAGGGGAAGATGCTATGTAAAATATAGTGGAGGTGAAACAGGGGATAGCAAGTATAAGGTGTAGTGAAGTACATGTATTGTTTATGATATGGCAGGTGGTACTATGAAGGCAACAATCGATACCTAATGGAGGCAGCGAATGTTTGGAAAGGTGAAAACGCTGTATGAAGAATATACCAAGGATGGGGTTGGTAGTGAGATGAAGTTGTGTATATGATGAACACAGTGGGTGCTGTGTGATATGCCAATTGGTGAGTGCAATATGCTGGAACTACTGGAGCCCAGTTGGTGACAATTCATAAGATGATCAATTGACATATGGATCAGTAAAATGCATGAGTAAGTCAGAAAAGAAAAAAAAAGGATTTGGGATATATACATGAAAGATTATGAAGGTGAATGTAGGCAAAGCATGTATGTGCATAGTGTGGTGGAGATGTGAAAATGCCACAGTACAAAGGGGACATTGAGGTGAGGTGTTATAGCAGGCGACTGTAAACAGCGAATGGTTCCTGCATGCCTGAATTCAGCAAGTCATCTCCAATGATATAGATGAAAGGAACTTGACTATATCAGTAATATCAACAAGCTGATTTCAATCAAAGGACTTCGGATGCCCAACGTACCAGAATATAGGAAACAGTATGACCATATATATATAATAAAAAAAAATCAATAATTGTGACCATATACAGTGGATGTATACACAATGAAGTCATAAACTGAAGCAGTTGCCATGACCCTGGCGCTAGTTCAAATCTTTGGTGACCTGCATGAATTGATAGCACCCAGCTGCTACACGATAGACCATTATCTTCATTATACAGGTGATTCCAGAGGTGTCTGTGGATAGCCTTAATTACATACTATGAGCTGGACTTTTATGGGTTTTTTCTTACATAAACCAGGGACCAAAATCAAAACCTTGGTGCAGGAACTCGGAAGTCTGCAAGAAATGCCCTCAATGCTTACATTTTACCTATATGTTAGCATATTTTCTGTTATTGCTTTTAATTCCTTATCTTTTGATAGAATCCGAAGTTCCCAACCCCAGGCTATCTGTATAATGTCAAACAAATGGTCAGTATGACCGGATTATCAGGATACGATGAAACTGTTCAGCTAACACTTATATACTACATGGGCTCCCAACTATCTTGACTTGGAACGAGAGATGTTCAGCATATACGCAAGGCCCACAAAATTCGATCAAACTGGGAGTTACTTATTCTTCATTTTGCCATTGCTATCCCTCTTTCCATCAGGTGGCATGACACATATAAAACAGGATGCAATAGAGGGATAGGTCATATATAAAAAGAAATCAGGGATAAATCTATTCTACCTATGAATTCTTGATGAATCAAATGGGATTTTTTGATGGATTGGGTTGGATGCACAAGGGATTGTAGATAAGAGGTAACAACTGAAACCCATCGCAATGCATATATACATATACTAGTAATGAAACAATGTTTCAAAAATAATAGTATATTATTAACTAGATCAACAAAATATTAAAACAAAGTGACAATTAATATATATATATATATATATATATATATATATATATATATATATATATATATATATATATATATATATATATATATATATATATATATATATATGCTGAAGACTAATGAAGGTTCAAAGATACAGAAAACTCAAAATATATAGAAGCCTAAGTTTAATGAGAGGTCATGATGGGATTTAAACATAAATTCTATTGTACTAAGAATGTACATGGATTTTGGGGTTTTAAGCACAGATATGAACTGGCGTTTCAACCACCAACTGCAGATTTGATTCATAAATTTAACTGATCACGACAGCAGGAAATGGAGTTATGAGAGGTTGAACCAAATGCCATAAAGAGATGCAAACGAGGTATGAAGGCTATATCATGACGGTGGGTATCCAATAATGTGAAAAGTAGTGTGGGCATGATCCCCAATAGCACTGTGGATGAGATGGTATGAGAAAATGATCGTTGGCATCCATATCATTGTCACTTTCATTACTTAGTGGATGGAACATGATTCCTCCTATCGGTCATGCTCTAGTTCAAACTCTGCATCAAGCAGGTAGGCACTCTGACTCCTACTGTACAGAGAGGAGTCATGCTTGACAGCAACGGTCACCACTCCTGACCGATCTAGGGAAGTTGGAGTTGTTGATGATGATTTAGATTCTTCACAAAGTTTCAGGTATCTCTTACTCATCAATAAACATTATTCTTTCAATGGCATTTGTTGAACAATAGTCAGGTAAACTTCCAGGGGGGGGAGGTGATCATTTACCAGACCCGTCATGATACAGGTCTCAGTCAGTAGCAAAAAAATTTTTTACCAGACACCATATACGATGGTGAACCGATGCACATGAACGATATGGATGATAAAACAATTAAGACCTATGCTTAAAAAAAAAAGTGACCACCATTGGAAATAACATATAATGGATGCTCATGCAACACTGAGATGACAATGAATAGAACGATAACAAAGACTTTACACCAGATTTTTGCTCTAGGTCTGAATCAACTCATGATGCGATCCTATATAACATACCATAAGATACGATGCTATATAAAATAAAACTGATATGATTCTACAACAAATGGAGTCGTATGTTATAATGAAGGGGAAAACACAAGGCCAATCGTTGAAGGAGTTGTAGGATCCTGATGCACAAATGGTATTGGCAGATTTGCGCCATTCCTCTTAGACTCTGAATGAATAATCATTCAGCAACAGACTAAGGAACTTGACACTCATACGTGCCTGACATAAACCGTATAGGCATTTGACATTGGATGGGATCAGAAATACAGATAATCAATAACAGCGTAATGAAATGAATTCGAAGTGATAATATGCAGGAATGCAATGCCTAAAATGCGGGAATATGAGGGAAGAGCATAATATATATATATATATATATATATATATATATATATATATATATATATATATATATATATATATATATATATATATATATATATATATATATATATATATATATATGGATCTAAACAATATCGCAGCGATCATTATAAGTGAATTAAGAGAGAATATTGAGACAAAGGATACTCCATGTAATGAAGAAACAAAAGAAAAAAAAATTCAGATGTTGGAATTGATGGATTCCGTTAATGCTATTGCACGAGATGAGTTGAAATTGCTAAATGCAATCCAACACCACCTATGGTGCGTAAATGGAAAGAGAAAAAGAAAGAAAAAAAAACTCATAGAAATTCAAGAAAGAAAGAAAAAGGGGACTGACTTACTTAATTCTGTAGAGGTTCTGAAGGAGGGAGTCACGCTCTTCTCTTTTATTATGGAGGTCTTCTGCCCCTGGAGTAAAGGAGACGATCCCGGGGAAGAGGGCGATCAGCGAAAGATGGATGATGTGCGCCACCAAAAAAAATGGGGATCCCCCCCTCTCCTTCGTTGTTGTCTTTATATAGAGAGAGGAGAAGAAACGAGAAGGGGAAGCTGTTGGGGAAGGCTCGAGAAGGAGGAGTTTAGGGATCAATGGTTGAGGTGGAGCGATCGTCGATCAAAGGGTGGAAGCTGATGGATGCCCATCGAACGAGAGATCGAAGCCGCGAGAGGGGAAGGAGGCAGGGCCGTTGGAGATCAAGGGTGGAGACGAAGACGAAGGTGGATGGGCGATGGAGATGAAAGGTGGATGAAGGGCGGTGGCCGTTTGGCGATGGAGGGTTAAGGGAGGAGACGCGAGCCTGCGGCCTTTGTAAGTTTTTCCTTTTTCAAAAAGGAGGTCCCCTTAAAAAAGAATTTTTTATAAAAATGGTTTTCCAAAATGAGGTTTTTAGCAAAACCAACTTTAAAAGCTTAAAAGTCATTCATTTTTCGCGTAGCTTTTCCAAATTTTTTTTTTTTGGGTTTTGTGTTTGTTTTTCCATTTTTTTTGTATTTTTTGAACAAAAATCTAAGATTTTACAGGAAAGCAAAGATTAAACACTAAATTTTGTATTTTTCTGAGAAATATTTGCAAAAGTGTTTTTTCGAGAATTTTGGGTTTGATCCTTTCAGAAAAATGGGTTTGGACCCAAGTTTTTTAGAAAATGTTCGAGTTTTGAAACTCGAATCGAGAAATACAACATGATGGATCCAAACGGATATCGGATGAACTGTCTGAGCTTTTCCAAAAAGTTAGTTTGGAAATTTCGAGAATTTAATTTTAAACATTGGACAACGAAGCTTGGATTTGGATCTTTTATCTGGATCCGGATCTGAAATTGAGTAAGATACACAAAGTGAATTTAATTTCAGAAAACTTGAGAAATAAAATGGGATTTATATTAAAAATTGACTCAATTACCCAAAAAATGAAATCAGGGGCAAAAAGGGAATATTTAAAAGATTTTGAAAAATTTGGGGTGTTCACAAGTGGTTCAAGACCAAATTTTGTTGAATGTAGAACAAAAGACTGAAACATCTTTTATACATCAAAAAAAAAAAATGGGGACTGAAACAAACTTTTATATCTACACAAATACATGTAAAATACAGTATCTACATCCAAAAAAAAGAAAAAAAGAAAAAGAACAAGCAGAAGAAAAAGAGAAAAACAATAACTGCTTCAAAAAGAAAATGCTATAAAGCACATATGTTTACATTTAACAGTTATAGAATGCTAGTAACACAATATACTATACATATATAGGACTATCAACTATATGATACAAAAATCATTACACACGTGTTACACAGTACAGTTCCACACACTAGCCTCTATACAACACAAACCATTAGATAGATAAATACACAAAAAGATGATAAACAAATATGAATAAATAACTGCCATCATTTTTTAGCATGAAATTAAAAACCAGTGTCTGATAATCATAGCCACCGGGAGAAAATAGAAAATGAAGGAGAGGAACTACAACAGAAAATCTAGTCAATCACTTACGATATATCCATCCCAACCAGGCGTAAATTATGCTGGCCTACATTCAGCAGAACCTCTATAGCCCAAAAGGACCCAAAAGGGAAATTCTAGTGGATGGTCAAGACCAACTTAATCAAGTGGGAAAGTCTCCCTTTCTATCATAAAGATAGGTTCTACAACTACAAGTGTATCACTTTCACAATTATATCTGTTTTCCTTCAATACCACAAGCGATGGCATCTAGTGAAACTAACCTTAAGCATTAGTTAGTTAAATGCAGGATTAGAAGTTTCTGATATTAAGATGTGAACCAAACTAGTTCAGTAGCTCAGTGTTCCCAATATTTCTACACAATCTAATCTGAGAAGTTCGCCCCTGAGGCCTCAGACACATTGAACAAAGGCCCTAGTAAATCCCATATCTTTCTATTTCTACACTATTTCTACACTTGCGCCAACCTCCTGAATAATTACTTTACATAACTTTCACCATATAGTTACATAGCATGTAATTGGATTGATTCATCAAGTATCTTTGACTATTTAGATAATCATTTTTTTTTGTATTTCAAAAACACAGGGTCTAGAATCAGCCCTGATTCTAAATGGAGGTTTAGCTAAGACACATACCACAAAGAATCTTACCTAAAGGGAAAAAAAAGTTCTGACCCCCAGAAAACCTACTGCTATCCATGTGAAAATAACAAAAGGAGCTCTGTATCATGTTTAACTTCTGTATAGTGATAGGTCTTTGTTATTATATCAAAAAAAAAAAAAATAGAGATATGGATGTATATACCAGGGGGCATAATGACAATGCTAGATTCATATATCAAACGAATGTGCTGACTAGATGCAAGATGATATGCGAGAATGTATTGATGCAAATGGTTAAATGTAAGTTAGCCTAATGAACATAAATACCTGTATACCGGGGAAAGGAATAGGCTGTAGTGAAAGAAATATGTAATGTATTTATGATTAAATGGAATTCATATTACCTTGTTTGGGCCTGTCAATGAAGCAATTACAGAATGAAGTTGGAAACAGAGGGGAAAGAAGATTTTAATAATACTTCCATTTTACAACATAGCCTGTGATCATAGCAAAAAAATTTCCTCTCTTGTGGTTTCTCTCTCTTCCTTCTCTTTTCCTTTTCTGACCTCTATTTTCCTCCTTTTTGAAGGGAGAAGAATAAAAGACAGAAAAAGAAGAGAGAAGAGAAAAGAAGAGAAAAGAAGAGAAAAGAAGAGAGAGAGGAACTCTTTTGCGGGGTCTCACTTGACCTTGATTTGAAAATATTTAGTAAATAACTCGCCTCCGTTTTGAAATATATTGCGGGAAAAATGGAGAGATGGGATTCGCTCGTCGGTACGAGGTTCGACGGTTCCTGGCACCTTTACCAAGGGTAATCGAACCAAGGATCGAATGTATGCCTTTTGCTTTGCCTAAATATTATCTAGGAATTTATCCTAAGTCTAAAATGCACAAGGAATCATGCTTGTGCAATGCGAGAATGTATACTCTTTTTGGAAAAATGATTTGAAAAAATCTCCAAGTGTTTGATAATGGAGTGAAGAAATGGTTTTTGAATGGTAAAATCTAATCTTAGAACTTGAGATAGATTAAGAAGGATATTTTGAAGTTCTAAGTCTTTGAAATGATCAGATTTTGGAAAATAAATTTTGGAATTTTGGAAAGAAAGTTTTGAAAAGGGGAAAAGGAAGGAAATTTCAAAGTCAAAAGATGGACTTTGAACTTAGATTTAGGAGAAGAGGTAAGATTTGAAATAGAGTTGAATTTAAGATTTGAAATTAGGATGGATTTGAGAAATCCAAATGGTATTTAAAAATAGAAATGGATTTAGGAAGTTCAGATGAGATCTAAAGATGGAATTGGATTTGAAGTTTAGAATTGAGAATAGGATTGGATTCTGGATTTTAAATAGAATTGGATCCAAGATGTAGAATCAGAGATGGAATTGGATTCTGAATCCTAAAACGGATTTTGGATCTTAAAATGGATTCAGGATCTAAAATCTGAGATATGAGATAGAGTTGGACTCTGGATCCTAAGATGGATTTTCGATCTGAAGTCTGAGATCCAAAGTGGAACTGGGTTCTGGATCCTAGAATGGAATTTGGATCTGGAGTCTAAGATCCAAAGTGGAACTGGATTCTGGATCCTAGAATGGAATTTGGATCTGATGTCTGAGATCCCAAGTGGAAGTTGAATTCTGGATCCTAAAATGGAATTGGATCTGAAGTCTGAGATCCAAAGTAGAATCGGATTCTAATTTTGGATTTGGACTTTTGAAATTCCAAAGAAGATGGATCTGGGTTTTAAAAACCCAGACTGAATTTGGATTTTAAGAAGGATCAAGTTTTTGAGATTCAGAATCAATCTCAAACTTTGGTTTTGAATTTTTGAAGATGATAACATTAAACTTGATTTTGAAACAGAAGGTGACTTCAAAGTTAAATTGAACTTTGAAGTTTGATTTAGAATTTGGATTTTTTGGGATATACAGATGAATTTCAAAGTCAAATTGGACTTCGAATTCGAATTTTGAATCAGAAGATGGATCAGAAATCTCAAAGTTTAGATTGAACTTTGAAATTGAACTTGATTTTGGAAATGGAATTTTGAATATAGAATGAATTTGAAATCTCAAAGTTAAATTGAACTTTGAGATTGAAAATGAAATAAAATTTGAAAAAAAAAGAAAAGATGAATTGGATTTTACAAGAATTGAAGATTGATTGAAGAAGATATTTATATCACTTGGAGTTTTGGAAAAGAAATTTTGAAAATATGATGCAATTTTATCCTAAATGATGGATAAATTCAAAGAATTTGAAATTGGATTTTGAAAAGCTATTCCATTCTTTAAATGAATTAAAATAAGATTGAAGATATAATACAACCTTGACTATGATCATTGAATGTATTATATAATAATCTATATTTAAATTCAAGAGAAGAATAAAATACATTTGGTGCTTTTATAGAATTTAAAATGAAATTAACTATCAATATACCTTGACTATGGCCATTGGTATATATTTTGAGTTAATTTTAAGTTAAATTCTGAAAAAAGAAGAAAATATTTAAGGAAAATATAATGAATTTTGAAAATGGATTCAATGTAGATCCAGTGTTATTTTATAAAAGATAAAAATCCTAAGTCTTGTTTACATCCTGACTATGGCCATTGATGTAAATCATCAACTTAAGATTACTTACCTTTTACGAAATGGTGCATGTGCCATTCGTGTTTCACCATGTGTGTATTTTTTGAGAAATAAAGAAAAATGGCATGAAACAGGGAATTTATGATATGCTCATACATTCTAATCTAAGACTGGAAATTAAAATTTTCATTAGTATCTAGCTTATTGCATTACGAAAGGGAAATTTGAAAATGTCAAGGTTTCTAATCTTAGAGAAAGAGTCTGAATTCTCTGTGCATTGCTGCAAAGGTAGAGTTAGCACAAAAAGATGCATATAGCCAAAAATATCATGTTGTATTTAGGATATAAATGATGAAATGCATATATCTGATTAGAAAATATTTACACAATATCTAAATGTCATATGTGGGTTGTTGGGAGTATATATATATGTATATATATATATATATATGAGGATGCCTAGGTCATGCACGAAATGACATATCTTATGCTACTAAAAAGCTACTTATGACAATGCTTTTAAGATGAAAGCATGAATCTACAGTGTATGAATGAGACTAATATGTATATAAATGAGAAGGCTAAGTACACATGCATCAAAAGCTATGAAAGGCATTGTAGGATGTACAAGTGTATGAGTGACAATGGTGTAGTAGTGAATGTCCCTGTGAAAGATGCTGGAAAATGATGCAGTGGCCGGCATTTCAGCACATGTGCTGGATGACCTGAGGTGATGGTGATAGGGCGATGTAATGAATCACAACAATAGGCAGTGGAGGCTGTGTTAAAGAAGGTGTTGTAAGAGTGTATAGGCTGTGATGGAGTAATGGAACTGTAGGTGGTCATGTAATAATGATGAAAATAGATGTGAAATGTAAGTGCAATGTAGTTGTAAAAGTAACAAGTGTAATAGGCATAATGTATACAGAAAATGCTGTATATATGGAATGGGTAGCCAAGGAGGGTCATAGCAGCGCATGGGCACTGCTATAGATGTGCAGGTGACTACAACAATACCAAACACTATTGTAGATGGCGAATGTACGTGGTTGTATAACCGGTGCAGAAGCATGCATGCTACAGAGTGTGGTTGATGCTGTGCTGGGATCGCAGCAGGAAGGTGAATGCTGACAAAGTATGCCTTGAAGAATGCATTTGCAACATAAAAATACTTAACAAAATACTTTTTGCAGAAAACTTACCTCAAGTGCTCTGCTGTAGCAGTGACGATGGTGAGATACAAGGGTGATTAATGCATTATTACAGCAGGCAAGTGGAGGCAATGACAGTATGGCAATGTGACTATACAAGGGAATCATGGCGATTGAGTAAGATGACACGTGACTGATATATTGAAATACAATATCTAGGCAGTATGTAAATAATAAAATAATGATAAACAACAAATGCTTCAATATGAACTACCAGCGATGAGTTAGTTCCTGCTGAGTGATTTCAATGGCAACAGTAGGATTAAACTGATGCACAGGAAATTCATTATTATGAGATGTAAGTATTTTCGGCAATAGATCCACCCTTCATTCTTAGAGCATAATAGGTATAGTCGGATCAGACGATCTGGATCCCTTTTCACATGACTCAGTAGCGGATGGGAGCAGATGAATACAACAGATGGTACCAAACTTACTTCTCCCGACAAAACCCAGTGGTCATCTTCTTTTCCAAAGCCGCGACTAATGCCCCTGATATCCTTTTGGGTGTGTCTCATGACTACTATCTTCTGTGACATGATCTTTGAATAGACAATTGCTATTCAAAACAGAACATAACATGTTTTGTGCCTGTGTAAGCATGATTGCATCGTTCATATTAGCAGAGGAAATAACAGGGACTTGTGGGATCTTGAATATGTAGGAAAGGTTAATTGAGTTTATAAGCATAAGAGAATCCACATCCATGGGGTATTGGAAAAATTTCCAGTTCTGTAAATGAATCTTTCACAATTAACGGATCAAATCGATGAAGCAACCCAGATTCATCTTTCAGACCACTCAAGAAATTAAAACATTGGTTGCTCAAATATCCCACAGATTCACCTGATTGGTGATGCCTTCCCAGCCAACATAGATATCTGAAGCATCCAGGTGTGTTTTCCAGAAGCACTTCCCATGGGGCTATTCAAGAATTATGGAACAAAGCTCAAGAATTTATAACAGGTTTTTTTTAGGAACTCATCAAATACTCAAAGGATTCTACAAGGAGTGCATCAAAACTTCACTGATTTAGAGTTAATCCATAGCTAAATTGACCAGTGTCTGAAAACATATCTAAAAAAAACATTTCAAACCTAAGAGAATTTAATTAAAAACAAAGCTTAAAACAAAGACCAGTCATGTCCTTCTCGATGGGGAGGCCATACCCAGGAATGTGAAACACTTGGTATGATGACAATTCTATTCTATGAACAAAACATTCTGGGCAACAGATATGGCACTTTTGAATGTATTTCATTGAAGCATATGGAATCTCACATTATGCTGTTACAAGTATAGGGAACAATGACATAAAATTTGGACTTACAGATCAGAAAACATGATATATACAGAGAGAATGAATGGCTTTAACATACATAACAAATCTGTGAAAGGAAGGGCAAGGTTATGATGGGATAAATGCTAAAAAGAGAAAGAAAATCAACTGCAGGGATGTATATATGCTAAAAAAGAAATGCTAGATGAAACAGGAACAAGTAATAGTGGATGTTAAAGCCAAATTTAAATGAACAATGCTGAGAAAGTAAGCAAAGAAAAGCATAAATGGAAGGGATATGGCAGATAATGTAAATAACTATTTCAACAAGCGACTTATAACAAGCACAACACTGGACCGGATGAAAATGATGCAACATAGTTCACGCTTCATTGAATCTAAGCCAAACATCATGTTGTTGCTGTCGTGCGAATGAAACATATAGTGTAATATCAAGAAACAAGGGTCTAATGACAACGAACATTCTCTAATGTAATTAATGCAACGATCCTGACGCTATGTGTATGAAGCAGAGAGAAAAAAAAAATATGCAGGACGCTGACAGCCTACCATTCTATCATAGGGGATATTCTAAGGATGCTTAACACACCTCAGATGATTCAATTTAACAAGAAATTGATGAGGAAGTAGTAGGAAAATAAAAGTTAATCATGCGGGAAAATCAAAGTCAATCACGAACCAGAATAAAAAAAAAGGGGGGGGGGGGGAACGGAAAGGAAAATGGATTTAACATATAACTAAAGAGAGGAGTCGGGAAATCAAAACGATTTGCAAACCAACCTGGGCCTATGAAGCTAATAACAAAAGTATAAACTCACTTACAATAGATAATCAAACTGAAAATGATGTAAGAAAGTAAACAAACGAAAATGATGATGAAATCAATCTAATGCATCAGAATGAAACTAAAATGGCAAAATAGATGGGAATGCAAACGAATATATATATATATATATAGGAATTTGATATCATTCCATTGGTTGTTGCAAAAGAGAAGGATCAGTATTGCTATAAGCAATCCCAGTCCCTCAGGGGTGCGTTGATGGGGACTAAAATAAGAAAAATCGAAGATGAAAAGAGAAAGGGAAGAGGTACTTACCACAATTTCGATGGAGTGAGGATAGATCTGTAGAAAAGAGGGTTGAGCAGGAGGGATTCCGGATGGAGAAGCAGAGGATGGATTTCTACCGACCTGCTTTTTCTCTCACTTTCCCTTATCTCTCTTGATTGACTGAATGAGGCAGGGGTGTTAGGCCAATGATATTAGCAACACAATTGGTGTGCATGTATCATCAATCGAATTTAACACAAGCTCTGATCTGGTCTCATTATTGAGATGAAGGCCATTAAACCCAACACAATATTCATGGTGAATGCATAGTCTTGCAGAAACCCTGAAGGAGGCGTTCCTTTTTTTGGTTCGATCTTCTATTGGAATTCTGAAGGATGGGTAAAGAGGTGAAGAGCGGCATTGCCTTGCTTTGTGGAATGGTCGGCTTCTTTAACCAAACGGAGAAATCCTGGAAGTAAGGATGAGAGGAAGCAGAAGAAGGGCAGAAGAAGGGCAAAAGGAGGGGAGGCGAATGGTGGATCGAGAGGGGGGGATGGATGAAATGGATGGAAATTGATGGAGATACGCAGTGAAGAGGTGAAGGATCGATTGTAATGGATGACAGTGGAGAGGTAGGAGACGGATCTCTCCTCCCTTCTGCGTGCTCCCCTTTTAAAGAAAAAGGAGGATTCCAGAAAGGGGTTTGGTTGCAGATGGATGGAGGAGACTCCTCAGGGTGGTTGGTGATTGAAGGTGAAAATGAGCGGAAGATGTGCGCGGGAAGGAGCTAATGAGATTTTTTCTTTTTTTCAAAAGAAGGGTTCCTTTTTAAGAAAACTTTTGTAAAATGGTTTAAAAATGAGGTTTTTAGCAAAATCTTCAAAAACCACTTATTTTTCTCGTAGTTTTTCCAATGTTTTTGGTTTTTTGCGTTATTTTTCCATTTTTTTGTATTTTTGGAACAAAAATCTAAGATTTTACAGGAAAACAAAGATTAAACATTAAATTTTTGTATTTTTCTGAGAAATATTTATAAAAGTGTTTTTTCGAGATATTCATGTCATCTTGGGGAAAAATTTTCAGAAGAATGGGTTTCGTCCCAAGTTTTGAGAAAATGTTCAAGTTTTGAAACTCGAATCGAGAAATACAACACGATGGATCCAAACGGGTGCCGGATGGACTGTCCGAGCTATAAAAAACTATTTTTTGGTATTTTCTGTAATTTTAATTTAAAAGTTGGGCAACGAGGCTCAGATTTGAATCTGGACAATGGATCCGGATCCGAAATCAAGTTAAACATATAAAATGAATTTAATTTCAGTAAAACTTGAGAAATGTACTGGAATTTAGACTCAATTACTCAAGAAATGATATCAGGGGCGAAAAGGGGATATTTAAAAGATTAAAAAAAAATTAGGGTGTTCACAGATGCCCCACTTTGCTACTAAGCCGGTTGAAAGCCGAGCTTAGTGGCAAAGATAACACTCCAAATTTTGAAAATGCCCCAGTGAGCAGATCTGAACTGGGTGTGGAAGAATTTATTTGGAAAGACATTATTTCAGGCCTAATACTTTATCCTGAATGACTTTGGTTAGACGAAATCTTCGAAAATGATATGACTGAATAGCAAAAATGAGAAAATCGTGATGGGACTTTGGGTGAAGATCCCAAAGTGATGAAAGATAAGAATTTTGATCAAGTCTCATGGGTGAGACAAGATCAGCCTTTGGGATGACTCAGGTTTAGCCCTTAACCTAGATGGGACGAATATATCTCAAAATAACTTGAATGCGGAAAGGAATATATGATGACCTTGATGGGACATTTTTTTGGAAAATGCCTTATGAGATGAAGCTCAAGTGAAAATCCTATCCTGGATGGATATACAAAGTATGGATTCTTTGATGGGAAGAACCATGATGGGACTGGAAGAAAACACCTCGTCGAAACGAGGGAAACTTGTTAAAACGAGATTTAGGTTTAACCGAAACCTGAAAAAGGAAGATACCTCGATGGGCGAGGTTCAGGATTAACCCTTAACCTGAAGGGGACGACCATACGGAATCCTCGAGTGAAGAGACCATGATGCGACCTTCGGAGTTTGGACGAACAAATTCGAAAGGGGTTTGCGAAAGAAGGAAATGGGGTTCCCTAAAGCTTTGAAAAAGGGATGATCTTGGGCGTCTCACGACTGAGACTGAAATAGCTTTTGAATTTAGTGACCTCTCACGGAAAATACAGGTTTTGACCCTTAGCCTGAGTGGGAACAACCATACAGATTTCTCGAAACCGTGATGGGACAGGAGAGATACTTCAATCGAATGGGGTAACTCTTCTGGAAGATATAAACAATGCTAGGTTGCACCAAAATGGATATTGAATATTTATTTCATTCTTAGAATATCTAGAAAATTTTGCCAATAAGATAAATTTATAGTTGACTTCAACGTTTGAAAATGTGTGCAAAGATATTCCCTCTTTTACCTAGAGTATTTCCTCCAACGAGGTTAACTCCTCAGTTTTAAGAGTCAAATTCAAAATTTTAGCGCTGATGATTTTCTTAAAGGAAGCTATTTATTTTCTTGATAAGAGAAGAGAAGAAATATTCTCAATTTCATAAAAGCAAGTAGTAAAAAGACATTGATAAAAGAATTTTGCATGAGTAAAGATGACTTCTGGCAATTTAGGCAGTTTTGATATCTGAGTGTTTTCTCGTGATAATCTTTTTTTGCACTCTTTTTGAGTCATTGAACTTTTTCGGGCTTTTACATCATCCTTCATTTTGGAGATGTCCTGACTTTTCTCTCTTTTTCAAGAAAGGGTACGTCACAAACTCCTTCATCTTGGAGATGTTTCGATCCTTCTTTTATCTCAGGGATTCTATTGATGATATTGGCTCAAAAGGTCTATTGATGATAGTATAAATCAAATATCATTTAGGGTTTGTCGGCAGGTTCATCACACTCGCCTTCATCTCGACGGTGATCTGAACTTTCTCTGAAAGGATCCTTCACAAACTCCTTCATCTCGGTAGATGATCCAAATCTTCTTTGGCCCCGGGGGTCTGCTCGCATATTCGCCTTCATCTTGACGACAATTGAGAGATCCCTTTTGCAGATATTTGATTGCAGCTTTACAAATGAGAAGATACGGATTAAGTGGATTCTTTTTGTAGCTCAGGATATTTCCATTGTCTGATTGCCAAAAAATCATCTTTAAACATGCGTCAAAGCTATGATCAATATCAATTCGTTTCTGGCTTTTCAATGTCATCGAATATTTCTTTCGCCAATCATAACGAGGATATTTCTCTCATCCTTTTGGTTGATCAACAGGGAAAAGATTTGAATTTTACCTCCTTTTTGCAAAAAGTTTCACCTTTTTGGAAAGGATACTAGAGGTAATCAGAGGTGATTCTTCTGTGTAGTAAGAATATTGGAATCAATAAATACTTTTGGTCAATTGGCAAATTTTTCATGACTTTTATGTGAAATACTTACTCAATATAGATTTTGATGCGACCTTTAGTTGCAATTTATGATTTTGGACATTCTGACCAGTAAAACTGGGACCTTTCATTTAACGACCAGCGAAGGAGCTGGAACCTTTCATTTAACGACCAGCGAAGTAGCTGGGACATTTCATTTAACGACCAATGAAGGAGTTAGAACATTTCATTTAACGACCAGCGAAATAGCTGAGACATTTCATTTAACGACCAACGAAGTAGCTGGGACATTTCATTTAACGACCAACGAAGTAGCTGGGATATTTCATTTAATCATTTAACGACCAGCGAAGTAGCTGGGACATTTCATTTAACGACCAGCTAAGTAGCTGGAACATTTCATTTAATCATTTAACGACCAGCGAAGTAGCTAAGACTTTTCATTTAATCATTTAACGACCAATGAAGTAGCTGGGACTTTCATTTAATCATTTAACGACCAGCGAAGTAGCTGGGACTTTTCATTTAACGACCAACGAAGTAGCTAGGACTTTTCATTTAATCATTTAACGACCAGTGAAGTAGCTGAGACTTTTCATTTAATCATTTAACGACCAGCGAAGTAGCAGGGACTTTTCATTTAATCATTTAACGACCAAGGAAGTAGCTGGGACTTTTCATTTAATCATTTAACGACCAGCAAAGTAGTTGGGACTTTTCATTTAATCATTTAACGACCAGCGAAGTAGCTGGGACTTTTCATTTAATCATTTAACGACCAGCGAAGTAGCTGGGACTTTTCATTTAATCATTTAACGACCAGCGAAGTAGCTGGGACTTTTCATTTAATCATTTAACGACCAGCGAAGTAGCTGGGACTTTTCATTTAATCATTTAACGACCAGCGAAGTAGCTGGGACTTTTCATTTTAATCATTTAACGACCAGCAAAGTAGCTGGGACTTTTCATTTAATCATTTAACGACCAGCGAAGTAGCTGGGACTTTTCATTTAATCATTTAAAGACCAGCGAAGTAGCTGGGACTTTTCATTTAATCATTTAACGACCAACGAAGTAGCTGGGACTTTTCATTTAATCATTTAACGACCAACGAAGTAGTTGGGACTTTTCATTTAATCATTTAACGACCAGCGAAGTAGCTGGGACTTTTCATTTAATCATTTAACGACCAACGAAGTAGCTGGGACCTTTCATTTAATGACCTGATTTAAGTTCAAAACTTTTGAAAGACAACTACTATGAGGACTGAACTTGATCTTTAGATTTAAAAACTTTAGCAAAATAACCAGTGCGAGCACCAGGTTTTTCCAACTGAGAGTCGGGAAGGAGACCAGCATTCTTAAGATATTTAGAGATTGAAGCAGGAATGATTGCCGAGGTTTCAGGATTATCCCTTATCCTGAAGGGGAAATAGAAGATTTTATAAAGAGATAACCTGAGACTTGAATTTAGAAGGGATATTACAAGATTTAGAATTTATGATCTATGATTTAGATGGACCAGGTATGCGGACCAATTTTCAGGATTAAACCCTTATCCTGACGGGGAATATAGAAAGAATAAACTTTGAGAAGACAGAAGGATATAGTACTTTGAAAAAAATGTAGAACATTTGAGGAAATTGATTTATTTTTGTAAAAAGAATTGTCACAGGTAGCATGGTTGCCCCTATGAGTGATCTCAGGATTATCCCTTATCCTGAATGGAAAAAAGAATAGAATTTGAAGAGAAATTGATATAAATTTAGAATTCAATAAAGATCGATAAAACTTGTATTTGCAAAAAGAATTCTCATAGGTAGCATTGTTGCCCCTACGAGAGGTCTCAGGATTATCCCTTATCCTGAATGGGAAAAAGAATAGAATTTAAGGAGAATAAATGAAAAGAAATATATAAATTTAGAAAATCAATAAAGATTGATGAAAACTTGTATTTACAAAGGAATCCTCGTAGGTAGCGTTATTGCTACTACGAGGGGTCTCAGGATTTTCCCTTATCCTGAATGGGAACACCTCAGACAACGAGGGTTAGGTTTATCCCTTAACCTGAGGGGAAAACAAGATTTAGAAAATACCTCATGGAAAAGAGGCATCAGGTTTATTCCTTAACCTGAAAGGGAAAGAGATTTGATAAAATTTAATAGAATTGAGGAAAATTTGATAAAACTTGATAAAATTGACGTAAACTTGATAAAAATATGAATAAAATGAATGAAACTGATAAAGATATCAAAATTAACTGAAGATTTATAAGATTTGAGAAAAAGGAGTTTTTCTGATCCTGCCTGCATATGGGATTTTGAAAGGAAAATGTTTATTTAAAAGATAAAGGAGAAATCATTTTGGGGGAAGAAAATCCACCACAAGAAGAATGATCAGCGCGAGATCTGATCCTTTAAATCAAACATGAGAGATCATCATGAGGGTTAATTTTTGAAGACAATGCTTTGAAAACCTATTTTTGAAGAAGAAGATCAACAATACATCTGATTTCTAAAAATAACAGTTCGAAACTGATAATAAGATCAATACAAGGGTTGATCTTTGAATATAATGTTTTAAAGCCAGTCTTGGAAGATAAGACCAACACAAGGGTTGATCTATAAAGATTTGAAATCCATTTTGGAAGATAAGACCAACACAAGGGTTGATCTTTGAATATAATGTTTTGAAACCGATCTTTGGAAGATAGGATCAACATGAGTTCTGAATTTTCAATGCAATGGTTCAAAAACTTATTTTTGACGATATGATCAACACGAGGGTTGATCTTTCAATGTAATGGTTCGAAACCTATTTTGAAAAACACCATCAACTCGAGGGTTGATTTTTTTGACAAAGGTTGGACCAAAGAATATTTGAACTCTTTGGTCATAGCGAAGATTTTCAAAATTTCATGATTTTTGAAAAGCTCTCATAGGTAATATCATTTCTCTCATGAATGATGTCAGGATTGTCCCGCATTCTGAAAAGAACAGAAATTTAAATGCCCCAGTATGGCAAAGGAGAGAAGTAAAAAAGATAAAAAGAACATCGACATTTCATTGATAAGCAAAGGTTCGATAACAAGACTGAATATTTACAAGAACTTTAAAAGAAAAAAAAAATCATAAAAGACTTGGGCTGACTTGCCCCTATAAGACGACTGACAAAAAGAGACAAAAGCAAAAAAAAACTTTGGCTTTATCAATTCTTTGAGTGGTCTGAAAATGGTTATGTCAGGACTGCTGGCTGCTTTTCTTCCTCGTCCTCTATCAGCTCACTTCTGTCAATGCAGTCTTGTATCATGTGCTTGAGGACGAAGCAGTGCTCTGTGTCGTGTCCTGTTGCCCTATGGTATTTGCAGAATTGGTCCTTGAACTTTCCCAAGATTACGGGAGGATCTGCTATTTTAGGGAGTTTGATCATCCCATGCTTTAAAAGGTAATCCATAATCACTTCTAAACTTTAAGCTAATGGGGTGAAGACTCGATCTTTCTCCCACTTGATATACTTGGGCTTCTCTTGAAGATCACCCTTTTGCTGAAGGCCATTTGGAAGCGGCTTGTCATTGTTCTTATAGGATTTTTCCTTCTGCCCCTTTCTCTGATCTATTTTTTGGTCACTGCCACTGTTGTTTATGTTTCCTTTGCTGCTACTACCAAGATTATTGCAGGAGGCATCAACTGAATGAGCAAATTGCGCCTTCTTTTTTTGGTCTTGGATATTCTTGACCAGAGGCGTGCCCTTGTAAAGTCCGCTCTCTATTCCTGCTTCGAGCCATTCAGCTCGCTCAATTAACTTGATGAAGGATTTCACCGGGGAAGTGGCGATGAGGCTCCTTATGGGCTGAGAGAAATTGTTGAGGATTACCTGTAATGCGTGCTCCTCTGGAATGGGTACCTTCATTTTATTACAGGTGCTTCTCCACCTATGAATGAAATCTCCTGCTCTTTCAGTTTCACCTTGCTTCAGGTTGTAAAGATGATTTAATGTAGGTGAGGCTTCAGTGTTAAATAAGAAGCGCTCGATGAACAAATTTACTACCTTATCGAACTCTCGTAGTTTGATAGGATTGATATGGTCAGCATACCATCTGGCTGCTACACCCTCTAGACAGCGGGGAAAGCAAATAAACAACACTCTGTTGTCTTTTCTGAAACAACTGCAATCTGCATAAAATGTGGCTAAGTGAGCTTTAGGGTTGCCAGTTCCATCAAACTTGAGAAATTTACGAGGAAGGTTCTCTAGGTTATCATCCTCATCTAGACCATCGTAAAAATCTTCGCCGGTGTAGGTCTGTTTGCCCTTACCCTTGGCTTGAATGTCCTTAATTGCTCGATTCATCTCCTTCATTTGCTTGCTCATCAGGTCCTCTGCTGGAGCCCCAGACTTGGGCTTGTTGACGGATTCGGGCTCTTCTGCATCTATCTTTACACACTGTCTCGGAGGATTCTGTTTGTAGACAATCTGCTCTTCCTCTTCTGATTCTTTCTTGATTGACTCCGATTCTTCAGAAGTAGTGTCCGATTGTACCCTTTTTCTGATGATTCTGACTTGCTTTTTTACAGGCTTCTTCCTCAGTTTGCTTTTAGCCTCTTTCAGATTGGCCTCGGCTTGCTCCGACATCATCCTCGCCATCATCTTTTGGAACATATCATACATAGCGGGGTCAATGTCATCTCCTTTGCTCTGACCCTGTCCCCTGACTGATTTAGGAGAGCTTATCCCTTCTGCCTCACTATCGCTGAGTTGAGGAACTCTTTCCTTTCCAGCTCTAGTCTGAACCATTTTTGAATATCAGCGCTCTCTTTGTAGAGGAAAGTGGAGTTTTTTAGACCAAAGAAACCTTTTGGAGAAGTTTTTGACAAGACGAAGGATTTAGGTTGAAATCTAAAAAAATGGTATCCCATTACTAGGGATTGAGTCGCCACAAAATTTGTGACAATTGTGTTGTTTACTCTACGAGGGAGAGTAACCAACTAAAAATATGAAAGAAAATATCATTTTAAAAAGGATATCTCTTGACGGAAAGAGATTTTCAAGAATATAAAATCAGAAAAAAAATAAGAGAAAAAATGAAATTTTAGAATAAATGGTAAAGATTTAAAATTTGAAGAACTTGCAGGCAGGATCAGAAGAATTTTGAATAGATTTAGAAGAAGAAGAGAAAAGAAAAATACACCTAGGTTTTAAAAACAAAGAGGAAATTTTGAAATATATACCCAGGGTTTTGGAAAATATAAGGAAGATATAACATATCATACAATCACAGATATACAAGCAAGGATGCACAAACAACACTCCCTAAAGGTGACTCTAAATGCAATATTTTGAAATGGCTGATAGGACTTTAATCCTAACTCTAAGATTTAGATCATCTGATTTCAATCAAGGTACGCCGATATACTCAAGCCGAAGCTCGAAGAACGTGGCATAAAAAATATCTTTCCGGTTCTAAGGTAATGGCTTCCCAACATCCTTGAGCACCTACCGATATACCTCGGACTATGGCCCTTAGGTACGTGGTAGGAGGGCGCAAACCCAAATAAGTGGCCCAGTTGTGAGGCTCTCTCCCGAGCTATGGTTCAGTGAGACAGCCCAGCAACGTGAAGATCGGGAAAATATAGGTAGGGATGTTTTTCAAAAACATGTTCAATATGCAAATAAAACCAGAAAGCTCTAATGCAAGTCCTAAAGAAGATAGAATTTAAATGAATAGAAGCATACACTTGCATACATTGTTTGCATTCAATCCCTAGAATTGAGGAGAGTTGTATTTCAGCCTAAATCTAATGTGAACATGGAATAATCTCCTCAATATGGTCCTACCAAACCATACTTAGATCCTATATGCAATGATGTCAGCTTAGGACAGAGTCTAGGCTCCTAAGGTTTGCATAGAAATGAAGCTCACATTTGAAAGAATAAAGACTTAGATAATATCAAAGCAAAGCAAAGGCACAAATTCGACCGGACGAAGACGTGTCCCATCACGGTCGCCAAAGCTGTGATCATCGCAAAATTTTTTCCTCTCTTGTGGTGTCTCTCTCTTCCTTCTCTTTTCCTTTTCTGACCTCTATTCTCCTCCTTTTTAAAGGGAGAATAATAAAAGACAGAAAAAGAAGAGAGAAGAGAAAAGAAGAGAGATAAACTCTTTTGTGGGGTCTCACTTGACCTTGATTTGAAAATATTTAGTAAATAACTCGCCTCCGTTTTGAAATATATTGCGGGAAAAATGGAGAGATGGGATTCGCTCGTCGGTACGAGGTTCGACCGTTCCTGGCACCTTTACCAGAGGTAATCGAACCAAAGATCTAATGTATGCTTTTTGCTTTGCCTAAATATTATTTAGGAATTTATCCTAAGTCTATAATGCACAAGGAATCATGCTTGTGCAATGAGAGAATGTATGCTCTTTTTGGAAAAATGATTTGAAAAAATCTCCAAGTGTTCGATAATGGAGTGAAGAAATGGTTTTTGAATGGTAAAATCTAATCTTAGAACTTGAGATAGATTAAGAAGGATATTTTGAAGTTCTAAGTCTTTTAAATGATCAGATTTTGGAAAATAAATTTTGGAATTTGGAAAGAAAGATTTGAAAAGGGGAAAAGTTAGGAAATTTCAAAGTCGAAAGATGGACTTTGAACTTAGATTTAGGAGAAGAGGTAAGATTTGAAATGGAGTTGAATTTAAGATTTGAAATCAGGATAGATTTAAGAAATCCAAATGGTATTTAAAAATAGAAATGGATTTAGGAAGTTCAGATGAGATCTGAAGATGGAATTGGATTTGAAGTTTAGAATTGAGAATAGGATTGGATTCTGGATTTTAAATAGAATTGGATCCAAGATTTGGAATCCGAGATGAAATTGGATTCTGAATCCTAAAACGGATTTTGGATCTTAAAATGGATTCAGGATCTAAAATCTAAGATCCGAGATAGAGTTGGACTCTGGATCCTAAGATGGATTTTGGATCTGAAGACTGAGATTCAAAGTGGAACTGGGTTCTGGATCCTAGAATGGAATTTGGATCTGGAGTCTGAGATCCAAAGTGGAACTGGGTTCTGGATCCTAGAATGGAATTTGGATCTGGTGTCTGAGATCCCAAGTGAAAGTTGGATTTTGGATCCTAAAATGGAATTGGATCTGAAGTCTGAGATTCAAAGTAGAATCGGATTCTAATTTTGGATTTGGACTTTTGAAATTCCAAAGAAGATGGATCTGGGTTTTAAAAACCCAGACTGAATTTGGATTTTAAGAAGGATCAAGTTTTTGAGATTCAGAATCAATCTCAAACTTTGGTTTTGAATTTTTGAAGATGATAACATTAAACTTGGTTTTGAAACAGAAGGTGACTTCAAAGTTAAATTGAACTTTGAAGTTTGATTTAGAATTTGGATTTTTTGAGATATACAGATGAATTTCAAAGTCAAATTGGACTTTGAATTTGAATTTTGAATCAGAAGATGGATCAGAAATCTGAAAGTTTAGATTGAACTTGATTTTGGAAATGGAATTTTGAATATAGAATGAATTTGAAATCTCAAAGTTAAATTAAACTTTGAGATTGAAAATGAAATAAAATTTGAAAAAAAATGAAAAGATGAATTGGATTTTACAAGAATTGAAGATTTATTGAAGAAGATATTTATATCACTTGGAGTTTTGGAAAAGAAATTTTGAAAATATGATGCAATTTTATCCTAAATGATGAATGAATTCAAAGAATTTGAAATTGGATTTTAAAAAGCTATTCCATTCTTTAAATGAATTAAAATAAGATTGAAGATATAATATATCCTTGACTATGGTCATTGAATGTATTATATAATAATCTATATTTAAATTTAAGAGAAGAATAAAATACATTTGGTGCTTTTATAGAATTTAAAATGAAATTAACTCTCAATATACCCTGACTATGGCCATTGGTATATATTTTGAGTTAATTTTCAGTTAAATTTTGATAAAAGAAGAAAATATTTAAGTTAAATATGATGAATTTTGAAAATGGATCCAGTGTTATTTTATAAAAGATAAAAATCCTAAGTCTTGTTTACATCCTGACTATGGCCATTGATGTAAATCATCAACTTAGGATTACTTACCTTTTACGAAATGGTGCATGTGTCATTCGTGTTTCACCATGTGTGTATTTTTTGAATAATAAAGAAAAATGGCATGAAACAGGGAATTTATGATATGCTCATACATTCTAATCTAAGACTAGAAATTAAAATTTTTATTAGTATCTAGCATATTGCATTACAAAAGGGAAATTTGAAAATGTCAAGGTTTCTAATCTTAGAGAAGGAGTCTGAATTCTCTGTGCGTTTCTGCAAAGGCAGAGTTAGCACAAAAAGATGCATATAGCCAAAGATATCATATTGTATTTAGGATATAAATGATGAAATGCATATATCTGATTAGAAAATATTTACACAATATCTAAATGTCATACATGGGTTGTTGGGAGTATATATATATATATATATATATATATATATATATATATATATATATATATATATATATATATATATATATATATATATATATATCTGAGGATACCTAGGTCATGCACGAAATGACATATCTTATGCTACTAAAAAGCTACTTATGACAATGCTTTTAAGATGAAAGCATGAATCTACAGTGTATGAATGAGACTAATATGTATATAAATGAGAAGGCTAAGTACACATGCATCCAAAGCTATGAAAGTCATTGTAGGATGTACAAGTGTATGAGTCACAATGGTGTAGTAGTGAATGTCCCTGTGAAAGATGCTGGAAAATGATGTAGTGGCCGGCATTTTAGCACATGTGCTGGATGCCCTGAGGTGATGGTGATAGAGCGATGTAATGAATCACAACAATAGGCAGTGGAGGCTGTGTTAAAGAAGGTGTTGTAAGAGTGTATAGGCTTTGATGGAGTAATGGAACTATAGGTGGTCATGTAACAATGATGAAAATAGATGTGAAATGTAAGTGCAATGTTGTTGTAAAAGTAACAAGTGTAATAGGCATAATGTATACAGAAAATGCTGTATATATGGAATGGGTAGCCAAGGAGGTTGATAGCAGCACATGGACACTGCTATAGATGTGCAGGTGACTACAACAGTACCAAACACTGCTGTAGATGGCGAATGTACGTGGCTGTATAACCGGTGCAGAAGCATGCATGCTACAGAGTGTGGTTGATGCTGTGCTGGGATCGCAGCAGGAAGGTGAATGCTGACAAAGTATGCCTTAAGAATGCATTTGCAACATAAAAATACTTAACAAAATACATTTTGCAGGAAACTTACCTCAAGTGCTCTGCTGTAGCAGTGACGATGGTGAGATACAGGGGTGATTAATGCATTATTACAGCAGGCAAGTGGAGGCAATGGCAGTATGGCAATGTGACTATACAAGGGAATCATGGCGATTGAGGAAGATGACACATGACTAATATATTGAAATACAATATATAGGCAGTATGTAAATAATAAAATAATGATAAACAGCAAATTCTTCAATATGAACTCCAGCGATGAGTTAGTTCCCGCTGAGTGATTTCAATGGCAACAGTAGGATTAAACTGATGCACAGGAAATTCATTATTATGAGATGTAAGTATTTTCGGCAATAGATCCGCCCTTCATTCTCAGAGCATAATAGGTATAGTCAGATCAGACGATTTGGATCCCTTTTCACATGACTCAGTAGCGGATGGGAGCAGATGAATAGAACAGATGGTACCAAACTTACTTCTCCCGACAAAACCCAGTGGTCATCTTCTTTTCCAAAGCCGCAACTAATGCCCCTGATATCCTTTTGGGTGTGTCTCATGACTACTATCTTCTGTGACATGATCTTTGAACAAACAATTGCTATTCAAAACAGAACATAACATGTTTTGTGCCTGTGTAAGCATGATTGCACCGTTCATATTAGCAGAGGAAATAACAGGGACTTGTGGGATCTTGAATATGTAGGAAAGGTTATTTGAGTTTATAAGCATAAGAGAATCCACATCCATGGGGTATTGGAAAAAATTTCTGTTCTGTAAATGAATCTTTCACAATTAATGGATCAAATCGATGAAGCAACCCAGATTCATCTTTCAAACCACTCAAGAAATTAAAACATCGGTTGCTCAAATCTCCCACAGATTCACCTGATTGGTGATGCCTTCCCAGCCAACATAGATATCTGAAGCATCAAGGTGTGTTTTCCAGAAGCACTTCCCATGGGGCTATTCAAGAATTATGGAACAAAGCTCAAGAATTCATAACAGTTTTTTTTTTAGGAACTCATCAAATACTCAAAGGATTCTACATGGAGTGCGTCAAAACTTCATTGATTTAGAGTTAATCCATAGCTAAATTGACCAGTGTCTGAAAACATATCTAAAAAAAAAAACATTTCAAACCTAAGAGAATTTAATTAAAAACAAAGCTTAAAACAAAGACCAGTCATGTCCTTCTCGATGGGGAGGCCATACCCAGGAATGTGAAACACTTGGTATGATGACGATTCTATTCTATGAACGAAACATTCTGGGCAACAAATATGACACTTTTAAATGTATTTCATTGAAGCATATGGAATCTCACATTATGCTGTTACAAGTATAGGGAACAATGACATAAAATTTGGACTTACAGATCAGAACACAGGATATATACAGAGAGAATGAATGGCTTTAACATACATAACAAATATGTGAAAGGAAGGGCAAGGTTACGATGGGATAAATGCTAGAAAAAGAAAGAAAATCAACTGCAGGGATGTATATATGCTAAAAAAGAAATGCTAGATGAAACAGGAACGAGTAATAGTGGATGTTAAAGCCAAATTTAAACGAACAATGCCGAGAAAGTAAGCAAAGAAAAGCATAAATGGAAGGGATATGGCAGATAATGTAAATAACTATTTCAACAAGCGACTTATAACAAGCACAACACTGGACCGGATGAAAATGATGCAACATAGTTCACGCTTCATTGAATCTAAGCCAGACATCATGTTGTTGCTGTCGTGCGAATGAAACATATAGTGTAATATCAAGAAACAAGGGTCTAATGACAACGAACATTCTCTAATGTAATTAATGCAACAATCCTGACGCTATGTGTATGAAGTAGAGAGAAAAAAAAATATGCAGAAGGCTCACGGCCTACCATTCTATCATAGGGGATATTCTAAGGATGCTTAACACACCCCAGACGATCCAATTTAACAAGAAATTGACGAGGAAGTAGTAGGAAAATAAAAGTTAATCATGCGAGAAAATCAAAGTCAATCACGAACCAGAATAAAAAAAAAGGAGGGGGGGGGGAAAGGAAAATGGATTTAACAGATAACTAAAGAGAGGAGTCAAGAAATCAAAACGATTTGCAGACCAACCTGGGCCTATGAAGTTGATAACAAAAGTATAAACTCACTTACAATAGATAATCAAACTGAAAATGATGTAAGAAAGTAAACAAACGAAAATGATGATGAAATCAATCTAATGCATCAGAATGAAACTAAAATAGCAAAATAGATGGGAATGCAAACGAATATATATATATATATATATATATATATATATATATATATATATATATATATATATGTAGGAATTTGATATCATTCCATTGGTTGTTGCACAAGAGAAGGATCAGTATTGCTATAAGCAATCCCAGTCCCTCAGGGGTGCGTTGATGGGGACTAAAATAAGAAAAATCGAAGATGAAAAGAGAAAGGGAAGAGGTACTTACCACAGTTTCGATGGAGTGAGGATAGATCTGAAGAAAAGAGGGTTGAGCAGGAGGGAGTCCGGATGGAGAAGCAGAGGATGGATTTCTACCGACCTGCTTTTTCTCTCACTTTCCCTTATCTCTCTCGATTGACTGAATGAGGCAGGGGTGTTAGGTCGATGATATTAGCAACACAATTGGTGTGCATGTATCATCAATCGAATTTAACACAAGCTCTGATCTGGTCTCATTACTGAGATGAAGGCCATTAAACCCAACACAGTATTCATGGTGAATGCTTAGTCTTGTAGAAACTCTGAAGGAGGCGTTCCTTTTTTTGGTTCGATCTTCTATTGGAATTCTGAAGGATGGGTAAAGAGGTGGAGAGCGGCGTGGCCTTGCTTTGTGGAATGGTCGGCTTTTTTAACCAAATGGAGAAATCCTGGAAGTAAGGAGGAGAGGAAGCAGAAGAAAGGCAGAAGGAGGGGAGGCGAATGGTGGATTGAGAGGGGGGGATGGATGAAATGGATGGAAATTGATGGGGATACACAGTGAAGAGGTGAAGGATCGATTGTAATGGATGACAGTGGAGAGGTAGGAGACGGATCTCTCTTCTCTTCTGCATGCTCCCCTTTTATAGAGCAAAAAGGAGGATTCCGAAGAGGGGTTTGGTTGCAGATGGATGGAGGAGACTCCTCAGGGTGGTTGGCGATCGAAGGTGAAAATGAGCGAAAGATGTGCGCGGGAAGGAGCTGTTGAGAATTTTTCTTTTTTTCAAAAGAAGGGTTCCTTTTTAAGAAAACTTTTGTAAAATGGTTTAAAAATGAGGTTTTTAGCAAAATCTTCAAAAACCACTTATTTTTCTCATAGTTTTTCCAATGTTTTTGGTTTTTTGCGTTATTTTTCCAATTTTTTGTATTTTTGGAACAAAAATCTAAGATTTTAAAGGAAAACAAAGATTAAACACTAAATTTTTGTATTTTTCTGAGAAATATTTACAAAAGTGTTTTTTCGAGAATTTCAGGCCATTTTGGGGAAAATTCTTCAGAAGAATGGGTTTGGACCCAAGTTTTGAGAAAATGTTCGAGTTTTGAAACTTGAATTGAGAAATACAACACAATGGATCCAAACGCGTGCCGGATGGACTGTTCGAGCTATAAAAAACTATTTTTTGGTATTTTCTATAATTTTAATTTAAAAGTTGGGCAACGAGGCTCAGATTTGCATCTGAACAATGGATCTGGATCCGAAATCAAGTTAAACATATAAAATGAATTTAATTTCAGCAAAACTTTAGAAATGTACTGGAATTTAGATTTAAAAGTGACTCAATTACTCAGGAAATGATATCAGGGGCGAAAAGGGGATATTTAAAAGATTAAAAAAAATTTGGGGTGTTCACAGATGCCCCTTTTTGCTACTAAGCCGGTTGAAAGCCGAGCTTAGTGGCAAAGATAACACTCCAAATTTTGAAAATGCCCCAGTCAGCAGATCTGAACTGGGTGTGGAAGAATTTATTTGGAAAGACATGATTTCAGGCCTAATATCTTATCTTGAATGACTTTGGGGAGACGAAATCTTCGAAAATGATATAAATGACTAGCAGAAATGAGGAAATCGTGATGGGACTTTGGGTGAAGATTCCGAAGTGATGAAAGATAAGAATTTTGATCAAGTCTCATGGGTGAGACAAGATCAGCCTTTGGGATGACTCAGGTTTAGCCCTTAACCTGGATGGGACGAAGATATCTCAAAATAACCTGAATGCGAAAAGGAATATATGATGACCTTGATGGAACATTTTTTTGGAAAATGCCTTATGAGATGAAGCTCAAGTGGAAATCCTATCCTGGATGGATATACAAAGTATGGATTCTTTGATGGGAAGAACCATGATGGGACTGGAAGAAAACACCTCGTCGAAACGAGGGAAACTTGTTGGAACAGGTATTAGGTTTAACCGAAACCTGAAAAAGGAAGATACCTCGATGGGCGAGGTTCAGGATTAACCCTTAACCTGAAGGGGACGACCATACGGAATCCTCGAGTGAAGAGACTATGATGGGACTTTCGGAGTTTGGACGAACAAATCCAAAAGGGGTTTGTGAAAAGAGGAAATGGGGTTCCCTAAAGCTTTGAAAAAGGGATGATCTTGGGCGTCTCACGGCTGAGACTGAAATAACTTTTGAATTTAGTGACCTCTCGCGAAAAATATAGGTTTTGACCCTTAACCTGAGTGGGAAGTACCATACGGATTTCTCGAAACCGTGATGGGATAGGAGAGATACTTCAACTGAATGGGGTAACTCTTCTGGAAGATATAAACAATGCTAGGTTGCACCAAAATGGATATTGAATATTTATTTCATTCTTAGAATATCTAGAAAGTTTTGCTAATAAGATAAATTTATAGTTGACTTCAATGTTTGAAAATGTGTTGTGATCATCGCAAAATTTTTCCTCTTGTAATATTCTCTCTCTTCCTTCTCTTTTCCCTTCCAACCTCTATTTCCTCCTTTTTGAAGGGAGAAAATAAAAGACGAAAAAGAAAGAGAGAAGAGAAAAGAAAAGAAGAGAAAGAGGAACTCTTTTGCGGGGTCTCTCTTGACCTAAAATTTGAAAAATATTTGAGAAAATAACTCGCCTCCGTTTTGAAATATTTGCGGGAAAACTGGGAGACGGGATCCGCTCGTCGGTACGAGGTTCGACCGTTCCTGGCGCCTTTACCAGGGGTAATCGAACCAAGGGTCGAATTCATGCCTTTTGCTTTGCTAAGAAATTATCTAACAATCTATTCTAAGTCTAAATGCATAAAGAATCATGCTTGTGCAATGCAAAGATGTATGCTCTTTCAAAAATAATTTTGGAAATTTCCCCAAGTTTTTTTGAGATGAATCTGATGATAGAATAAAGAGATGATTCTTAACTCAGAACTTAAGATTTAAAGTTCTAAGTTTTTGGAATAATCAGAGCTTGGGAAGAATAAATCTTTGAATTTGAAAAGAATGAAGATGAGATAAAAAGGGAGAAGGAAGGAAGTTTCAAAGTCATAAATGGACTTTGAATCAGAATAGAGATGAATTGGAATTTAATTCTAACTTTTGAAATTTGAAATAAAATGTGGAAAATCTAAAATAGAGTTGAGAAATAGAATTGATTTGAAAGTTGAAATTCAAGATGGAATTTGAATTTCGAGGCCTGGATTTTAATTTAAGATCAAAATTGAATTTCTGGATTTAGAATCCGAAATGGGAGTTGAATCTGAAATTTGAGATCTGAGATGGAATTGGATACTACATCCTAAATGGAATTGGATCTGAAGTCTGAGATCCAAAGTAGAATTGGTTTTGGATCCTAACATGGATTCGGATCTGAAGTCTGAGATCCGAAATAGAATTGGGTTCTGGATCCTAAAATGGATTTGGATCTGAAATCTGAGATCCAATGTAGAATTGGGTTCTGGGTCCTAGAATGGATTTTGGATCTTAAATCTGAGATCCAAAATAGAATTGAAATCTGGATCCTAGAATGGATTTTGGATCTAAAAGCTGAGATCCAAAGTAGAACTGGGTTCTGGATCCTAAATGAAATTTGGATCTGTAATCTGAGATCCAATGTAGAATTGAGATCTAGATCCTAAATGGAGTTTGGATCTGAAGTCTGAGATCCAAAGTAGAATTGGGTTCTGGATCCTAAAATGGATTTTTGGAGTTTAAATTCAGAAGATGAATCAAGATCTTCCAAGTTTGAATTGAAACTTGGAAAATGAAATTTAGAAATTGAATTTTGAATACACAAATGAATTTCAAAGTCAAATTAGACCTTGAATTTAAAGTTTGAATTGGGGTTTTTGAGTATAAAATGAATTTGAAATTTCAAAGTCGAATTGGACTTTGAAATCGGATTTTGAAAATGAGATAGAATTGATGATAGAAATAGAAGAAAGATGTTCAAGATTACTCGGATTTTGAAAAGAAATTTTGAAAATATGATGCGGTTCTACCCTTAAATGATGAATGAATTTAAATAGTTTTCAAAATTGAATTTGAAAACCATATTTCATTCTTTAAGTGAATGTAAATAAGATTAATGATATAATACACTCCTGACTATGGTCATTGAATGTATCATATAATGATCTATATTTAAATTCAGGTGAAGAATAAAACATATTTTGTGCTTTTATAGAGTTTAAAATGAAATTAACTCTCAATATACCCTGACCATGGCCATTGGTATATATTTTGAGCCAATTTTAACTTAAACTCTATTAAAAGAAGGAAATGTTTAAAAATATGAGGATTTTTTAGGAGGATCCGGTGCGGATCCAATGTTATTTTATAAAAGATAAAAATCCTAAGTTTTGTTTACATCCTGACTATGGCCATTGATGTAAATCATCAACTTAGGTTTAATTACCTCTTATGAAATGGTGCACGTGCCATTCGTGAGATTTTTGAAATAAAAGAGAAAAATGATATGAAACACATAATTTTATAAAAATGTATGCTCACTCATTCTATTCTAAGACTGGAAATATAAATATTCTCATTAATACCTAGCTATTACAACTTGAATTGAATTTGAAATTGCAGTTTCTAAGCTAAGAAAAGAAATAACATTTCTATACACTTCCTAAAAAAAAGTTAGCCATAAAACAAAATTGCAAAAATATGAAGGATGATGAAAGATATCAAGTAAAGTCCAAAATGACATACTTACATTAGATAGAAAATATACATATGAATGCATTCATCTAAATGGATATAGAAATGCTATGGAAATGTATGGGGCTGTGCAATGAGGTATAGGTAAGTAGGAAGGTGCGGTTGTAGTAGGTATTGAGACTAATACCTATATTAGGTTGGGGCCGTTGCAGGGATGGAGGGTGTAGGTAAGGCATGGGTTGTAGGTACAACAACCTGAGTTGCCTGTGAATGGAATGCAGCAAATAGGTATGACAGGTAACTATGCAACAGGAATGTGTGGAGCAGTTGAAGGAGCTGGGGATATTGCTGCAATGTGGTGCCAGCAGAGGAAATGGTGGTGATACAGTGAACTGCAAACCGATATTAGGTAGTATGTGTAACAGGTGTAGTACATAAACATGAATGTTGTAAAAAAAAAAAAAGGGCTGAAGGTGGTGTACGGTTGTTATGATTGGTTAAGTGAGTGAACAATGTGAGAGTATGCTATGTGATGTCAGTGAAGGGAGGTAGAGGTTATATCACAGGGAGAGGTAGGAGAAGGCGGGTGGTTCCGCGATGGGTGGTTTGGGGAGGGTTTCGGTGGTTTGTGAATAGAGGCTGAGAAAGGGGAGAGAGAGAGTGAAGAGAGAATCCAGGGGGGAGGTTGTCTTTCTCCTTTTTCCTTACGAAGGAAAACCCTAAAAGAGGTTTTTTGCGGAGGAGCCCCTCTAATTTTTGATATTTTGCAAAGAGGGGACTCCTGAGGCTTTTAGCAAAATTGTTTTTAAGAGGCTCAAAATCATTTGCTTTTTCTCGTAGTTTTCCCAATTTTTTTGGTTTTTGTGTTATTTTTCAATTTTTTTGTATTTTTAAAATAAAATCCTAAAGTTTGTGAAAAAACAGAGATTAAAACTAATTTTTTTGTGTTTTTGCAAAAAAAAGAAAATATTTACAAAAGGGAATTTTTCTGATAATTGAAAAGCTATTTTGAGAAAATTTCTTCAGAAATGGGTTTGGATCCGGATTTTGAGGAAATATGGATTTAAAGTACTGGATTCGGATCCGAAATTAATTTTGAATAAATCAATATGGAATTTAATTCAGAAAATCTGAAGAATGACTGAAATTTAGCTTCGAAATTGCTTTGATTTTCTCAGAAGATGGAGTCAGGGGCAAAAGGGTCATTTTTACAAAATTTTGAAAAATTTGGGGTGTTCACATGTGTGCAAAGATATTCCCTCTTTTACCTAGAGTATTTTTGTGAACACCCCAAATTTTTCAAAATCTTTAAAAATATTCCCTTTTTTCCCCTGATATCATTTTCTGAGCAAATAAGTCATTTTTAAATCTAAATTCCAGATCATTTCTCAAGTTTTACTGAAAATAAATCCATTTTATATGACTGAATTGATTTCGATCCGGATCCATTGTCCAGATCCAAATCTAAGTCTCATTGTCCAACCTTTAAATTAAGATTACAGAAAATACCAAAAATAGTTTTTAAATAGCTCAGACAGTCTATCCGACATCCGTTTGATCCACCATGCTGTATTTCTCGATTCGAGTGTCAAAACTCGAACATTTTCTCAAAACTTGGGTCCAAACCCATTCTTCTGAAGAAATTTCCCCAAAGTGGTCTGAAATTTTTGGAAAAACACTTTTGTAAATATTTCTCAGAAAAATACAAAAAAATTAGTGTTTAATCTTTGTTTTCTCGTAAAAACTTAGATTTTTAGTCCAAAAATGCAAATAAATGAAAAACAAAAAAAACCAGAAGGAGACAACTCTACTTTTCTGGAGGAAGCTAGGAGTGACACATGTCTCCTACTTTTCTGAGAAAAGTAGGGAGAGACATGTGTCAGTCTACTTTTCTGAAGGAGGGAGAGGTTGACATGTGTCCTTTGCAGGAGACACACTTCAAATGGCGCCACCTCAGAGGAGACAAGTTTTACTTTTTCTGAACAGGACAACACATGACACTTGGCATCTCAAGGTGGCATGGGAGTGACACATGGCGCAAGGTGAAGATGGTGGGCACTGACACTTGGCATGAAATGAAGAGGATGTCTAATGACATGTGGCGGCTTCTTAAGGTAGCCCCATACTGACACTTGGCAGATAAATGGGAGGAGAGAGAAAAGACAAGTGGCGCCAATCCAGGGGACAAGGCTCCTATATTCTCAGGTTTTTCAAAGTTCAGGTTTTTAAAAGAAAAGCCTGTGTGACACCACCTCAGTGTGGGTCCCACATTGCTTCTTTATTGAAATAAGGACAAGACAACAAAACCTCTTTTTGGAATTTTCACAAAATCTAGACTAATTGGTAAAACAAACTTTTTTGAAAAGAGTTGGCCCCTGTAGGGCGATTTTGTAAAAGAATGATAGTTGAAATAGCTGACAAGAAGGCAAAATCTGAGGTGAAGTGGCTGAGATCCATATTGAAAACTATCCAGATCGTTTTCCTGAGGAAATATTTTGAAATTCAGAGTCCTGGGGGTAGAATGGGAAGTATTGATAATTTTGAAGACCCAGGGTTTTAAAATCAATTTTGAAAAGAGTTGAAATTCTAATCTGGATTGAAAATTTTGAAATCAAGAGTTCTGGACCTCGAAATGACATGCTGTGCAGTGCAGTGATATGAGATGCTCATGCAATGATATGCAATGCCATGTCTTATGCAATATAATCTTGAACCAAGACTTGGAGATTCCTGTCTTCTGTCAAGAATAAAATTTTGAACATCTGAGCTAAAAATAGAGAATTTTTTAGAGTTGCAGATGAAATTTAGACTTTTGCAAGGTCCGGGCTCAGAAAATGACCATTTTGCCCTCCGACGATTTCAGATGCTGGATGTTGATGCTTGGTGGAAATGTTGGAGGGGTGAATGAAAATTTGGGGTGTTTACAGTCATAAACTCCTTCATCTTGGAGATGTTTCGATCCTTCTTTTATCTCAAAGATTCTATTGATGATATTGGCTCAAAAGGTCTATTGATGATAGCAGAAATCAAATATCATTTAGGGTTTGTCGGTAGGTTCATCACACTCGCCTTCATCTCGACGGTGATCTCAACTTTCCTTGGAAGGATCCTTCACAAACTCCTTCATCTCGGTAGATGATCCAAATCTTCTTTGGCCTCGGGGGTCTGCTCGCATATTCGCCTTCATCTTGACGACAATTGATAGATCCCTTTTGCAGATATTTGATTGCAGCTTTACAAATGAGAAGATATGGATTAAGTGGATTCTTTTTGTAGCTCAGGATATTTCCACTGCTGATTGCCAGAAAATCATCTTTAAACATGCGTCAAAGCTATGATCAATATCAATTCGTTTCTGGCTTTTCAATGTCATCGAATATTTCTTTCGCCAATCATACCGAGGATATTTCTCTCATCCTTTTGGTTGATCAACAGGGAAAAGATTTGAATTTTACCTCCTTTTTGCAAAAAGTTTCACCTTTTTGGAAAGGATACTAGAGGTAATCAGAGGTGATTCTTCTGTGTAGTAAGAATATTGAAATCAACAAATACTTTTGGTCAATTGGCAAATTTTTCATGACTTCTATGTGAAATACTTACTCAATATAGATTTTGATGCGACCTTTAGTTGCAATTTATGATTTTGGACATTCTGATCAGTAAAACCGGGACCTTTCATTTAACGATCAGCGAAGGAGCTAGAACCTTTCATTTAACGACCAACGAAGTAGCTGGGACATTTCATTTAACGACCAATGAAGGAGTTAGAACATTTCATTTAACGACCAACGAAGTAGCTGGGACATTTCATTTAACGACCAGCGAAGTAGCTGGGACATTTCATTTAACGACCAGCGAAGTAGCTGGGACATTTCATTTAATCATTTAACGACCAACGAAGTAGCAGGGACATTTCATTTAACGACCAGCGAAGTAGCTGGGACATTTCATTTAATCATTTAACGACCAACGAAGTAGCAGGGACATTTCATTTAACGACCAGCGAAGTAGCTGGGCCATTTCATTTAACGACCAGCGAAGTAGCTGGGACATTTCATTTAACGACCAGCGAAGTAGCTGGGACATTTCATTTAATCATTTAACGACCAGCGAAGTAGCTGAGACTTTTCATTTAATCATTTAACGACCAGCGAAGTAGCTGAGACATTTCATTTAATCATTTAACGACCAATGAAGTAGCTGGGACTTTTCATTTAATCATTTAACGACCAGCGAAGTAGCTGGGACTTTTCATTTAATCATTTAACGACCAGCGAAGTAGTTGAGACTTTTCATTTAATCATTTAACGACCAACGAAGTAGCTGGGACTTTTCATATAATCATTTAAGGACCAGCGAAGTAGCTGGGACTTTTCATTTAATCATTTAACGACTAGCGAAGTAGCTAGGACTTTTCATTTAATCATTTAACGACCAGCAAAGTAGCTGAGACTTTTCATTTAATCATTTAACGACCAACGAAGTAGCTGGGACTTTTCATTTAATCATTTAACGACCAACGAAGTAGCTGGGAAATTTCATTTAATCATTTAACGACCAATGAAGTAGCTGGGACCTTTCATTTAATGACCTGATTTAAGTTCGAAACTTTTAAAAGACAACTAGTAAGAGGACTGAACTTGATCTTTAGATTTAAAAACTTTTGCAAAATAACCAGTGCGAGCACCGGGTTTTTCCAACTGAGAGTCGGGAAGGAGATCGACATTCTTAAGATATTTAGAGATTGAAGCAAGAATGATTGCCGGGGTTTCAGGATTATCCCTTATCATGAAGGGGAAATAGAAGATTTTATAAAGAGATAACCTGAGACTTGAATTTAGAAGGGATATGACAAGATTTAAAATTTATGATCTATGATTTAGATGGGCCAGGTATGCAGTCCAATTTTCAGGATTAAGCCCTTATCCAGACGGGGAATATAGAAAGAATAAACTTTGAGAAGACAGAAGGATATAGAACTTTGAAAAAAATGTAGAACATTTGAAGAAATTGATTTATTTTTGTAAAAAGAATTCTCATAAGTAGCATGGTTGCCCCTATAAGTGATCTCAGAATTATCCCTTATCGTGAATGGGAAAAAGAATAAAATTTGAAGAGAAATTGATATAAATTTAGAAATCAATAAAGATCAATAAAACTTGTATTTGCAAAAAGAATTCTCATAGGTAGCATTGTTGCCCCTACAAGAGGTCTCATGATTATCCCTTATCCTGAATGGGAAAAAGAATTTAAGGAATTTTAATAAAGAAAAATTGATATAAATTTAGAAAATCAATGAAGGTTGACAAAACTTGTATTTACAAAAGAATCCTCATAGGTAGCGTTATTGCTCCTACGAGGGGTCTCAGGATTATCCCTTATCCTGAATGGGAAAAAGAATAGAATTTAAAAAGATTTAATGAAGGGAAATTGATATAAATCTAGAAAATCAACAAAGATTGACAAAACTTGTATTTACAAAAGAATCCTCATAGGTAGTGTTATTGCTCCTACGAGGGGTTTCAGGATTATCCCTTATCCTGAATAGGAAAAAGAATAGAATTTAAGGAGAATAAATGAAGAGAAATATATAAATTTAGAAAATCAATAAAGATTGATGAAAACTTGTATTTACAAAGGAATCCTCGTAGGTAGCGTTATTGCTATAACGAGGGTCTCAGGATTTTCCCTTATCTTGAATGGGAACACCTCGGACAACAAGGGTCAGGTTTATCCCTTAACCTAAGGGGAAAACAATATTTAGAAAATACCTCATGGAAAAGAGGCATCAGGTTTATCCCTTAACCTGAAAGGGAAAGAGATTTGATAAAATTTAATAGAATTGAGGAAAATTTGATAAAACTTGATAAAATTGACGTAAACTTGATAAAAATATGAATAGAATGAATGAAACTGATAAAGATATCAAAATTAACTGAAGATTTATAAGATTTGAGAAAAAGGAGTTTTCCTGATCCTGCCTGCATATGGGATTTTGAAAGGAAAATGTTTATTTAAAAGATAAAGGAGAAATCATTTTGGGGGAAGAAAATCCACCACAAGAAGAATGATCAGCGCGAGATCTGATCCTTTAAATCAAACATGAGAGATCATCATGAGGGTTAATTTTTGAAGGCAATGGTTTGAAAACCTATTTTTGAAGAAGAAGATCAACAATAGATCTGATTTCTAAAAATAATAGTTCGAAACTGATAATAAGATCAATACAAGGGTTGATCTTTGAATATAATGTTTTAAAACCAGTCTTGGAAGATAAGACCAACACAAGGGTTGATCTTTGAATATAATGATTTGAAATCCATTTTAGAAGATAAGACCAACACAAGGGTTGATCTATAAAGATTTGAAATCCATTTTGGAAGATAAGACCAGCACAAGGGTTGATCTTTGAATATAATGTTTCGAAACCGATCTTTGAAAGATAGGATCAACACGAGTTCTGAATTTTCAATGCAATTGTTCGAAAACTTATTTTTGACGATATGATCAACACGAGGGTTGATCTTTCAATGTAATGGTTTGAAACCTATTTTGAAAAACATGATCAACTCGAGGGTTGATTTTTTTGACAAAGGTTGGACCAAAGAATATTTGAACTCTTTGGTCATAGCGAAGATTTTCAAAATTTCATGATTTTTGAAAATCCCTCATAGGTAATATCATTTCTCTCATGAATGATGTCAGGATTGTCCCGCATTCTGAAAAGAACGGAAATTTAAATGCCCCAGTATGGCAAAGGAGGGAAGTAAAAAAGATAAAAAGAACATCGACATTTCATTGATAAGCAAAGGTTCGATAACAAGACTGAATATTTACAAGAACTTTAAAAGAAAAAAAGATTCATAAAAGACTTGGGCTGACTTGCCCCTATAAGACGACTGACAAAAAGAGACGAAAGAAAAAAAAAACTTTGGCTTTATCAATTCTTCGAGTGGTCCGGAAATGGTTCTGTCAGGACTATTGGCTGCTTTTCTTCCTCGTCCTCTATCAGCTCACTTCTGTCAATGCAGTCTTGTATCATGTGCTTGAGGACGAAGCAGTGCTCTGTGTCGTGCCCTGTTGCCCTATGGTATTTGCAGAATTGGTCCTTGAACTTTTCCAAGATTACGGGAGGATCTGCTATTTTAGGGAGTTTGATCATCCCATGTTTTAAAAGGTAATCCATAATCACTTCTAAAATTTCAGCTAACGGGGTGAAGACTTGATCTTTCTCCCACTTGATTGGGCTTCTCTTGAAGATCACCCTTTTGCTGAAGGCCATTTGGAAGCGGCTTGTCATTGTTCTTATAGGATTTTTCCTTTTGCCCCTTGCTATGATCTATTTTCTGGCCGCTGCCACTGTTGTTTCTGTTTCCTTTGCTGCTACTGCCAAGATTATTGCAGAAGGCATCAAATGAATGAGCAAATTGCGCCTTCTTCTTATGGTCTTGGATATTCTTGACCAGAGGCGTGCCCTCGTAAAGTCCGCTCTCTATTCCTGCTTCGAGCCATTCAGCTTGCTCAATTAACTAGATGAAGGATTTCGCCGGGGAAGTGGCGCTGAGGCTCCTTATGGGCTGAGAGAAATTGTTGAGGATTACCTACAATGTGTGCTCCTCTAGAATGGGTACCTTCATTTTATTACAGGTGCTTCTCCAGCTGTGAATGAAATCTCCTGCTCTTTCAGTTTCACCTTGCTTCAGGTTGTAAAGATGATTTAATGTAGGTGAGGCTTCAGTGTTAAATAAGAAGCGCTTGATGAACAGATTTACTACCTTATCGAACTCTCGTAGTTCGATAGGATTGATATGGTCAGCATATCATCTGGCCGCTACACCCTCTAGACAGCAGGAAAAGCAAATAAACAACGCTCTGTTGTCTTTTTTGAAACGGCTGCACTCTGCATAAAATGTGTCTAAGTGAGCTTTAGGGTTGCCAGTTCCATCAAACTTGAGAAATTTACGAGGAAGATTCTCCAGGTTATCATCCCCATCTAGACCATCATAAAAATCTTCGCCGGTGTAGGTCTGTTTGCCCTTACCCTTGGCTTGAATGTCCTTAATTGCTTGATTCATCTCCTTCATCTGCTTGCTCATCAGGTCCTCTGCTGGAGCCCCAGACTTGGGCTTGTTGACGGATTCAGGCTCTTCTGCATCGATCTTTACGGACTGTCTTGGAGGATTCTGTTTGTAGACAATCTGCTCCTCCTCTTCTGATTCTTCCTCGACTGACTCCGATTCTTCAGAAGTAGTGTCCGGCTGTACCCTTTTCCTGATGATTCTGACTTGCTTTTTTACAAGCTTCTTCCTCAGTTTGCTTTTAGGAACTGTTTCTTTCAAATTGGCCTCGACTTGCCCCGACATCATCCTCACCATCATCTTTTGGAACATATCATACATAGTGGGGTCAATGTCATCTTCTTTGCTCTGACCCTGTCCCCTAACTGATTTAGGAGAGCTCATCCCTTTTGCCTCACTGTCGCTGAGTTGAGGAACTGTTTCCTTTCCAGCTTTGGTCTGAACCATTTTTTAATATCAGTGCTCTCTCTGTAGAGGAAAGTGGAGTTTTTTAGACCAAAGAAACCTTTTAGAGAAGTTTTTGACAAGAGGAAGGATTTAGGTTGAAATCTAAAAAAATTGTATCCCATTACTAGAGATTGAGTCGCCATAAAATTTGTGACAATTGTGTTGTTTACTTTACGAGGGAGAGTAACCAACTAAAAATATGAAAGAAAATATCACTTTGAAAAGGATATCTCTTGACGGAAAGAGATTTTCAAGAATATAAAATCAGAAGAAAAATAAAAGAAAAAATGAAATTTGAGAATAAATGGTAAAGATTTAAAATTTGAAGAACTTGTAGGCAGGATCAGAAGAATTTTGAAGAGATTTAGAAGAAGAAGAGAAAAGAAAAATACACCTGGGTTTTAAAAAAAAATAGGAAATTTTGAAATATATACCCAGGGTTTTGGAAAATATAAGGAAGATATAACATATCATACAATCACAGATATACAAGCAAGGATGCACAAACAACACTCCCTAAAACTGACTCTAAATGCAATATTTTGAAATGGCTGATAGGACTTTAATCCTAACTCTAAGATTTAGATCATCTGATTTCAATTAAGGTACGCCGATATACTCAAGCCGAAGCTCGAAGTACGTGGCATAAAAAATCTCTCTCCAGTTCTAAGGTAATGGCTTCCCAACATCCTTGAGCACCTACCAATATACCTCGGACTATGGCCCTTAGGTACGTGGTAGGGGGGCGCAAACCCAAATAAGTAGCCCAGTTGTGAGGCTCTCTCCCGAACTATGGTTCAGTGAGACAGCCCAGCAACGTGAAGACCGAGACAATATAGGTAGGGATGTTTTTCAAAAACATGTTCAACATGCAGATAAAACCAGAAAGCTCTAATGCAAGTCCTAAAGAAGATAGAATTTAAATGAATAGAAGCATACACTTGCATACATTGTTTGCATTCAATCCCTAGAATTGAGGAGAGTTGTATTTAAGACCTAAGTCTAATGTGAACATGGAATAATCTCCTCAATATGGTCCTACCAAACCATACTTAGATCCTATATTGAATGATGTCAGCTTAGGACAGAGTCTAGGCTCCTAAGGTTTGCATGGAAATGAAGCTGGCATTTAAAAGAATAAAGACTTAGACAATATCAAAGCAAAGCAAAGGCACAAATTCGACCAGACGAAGACATGTCCCATCACGGTCGCCAAAGCTGTGATCATCGCAAAAAAATTTCCTCTCTTGTGGTTTCTCTCTCTTCCTTCTCTTTTCCTTTTCTGACCTCTATTCTCCTCCTTTTTGAAGGGAGAAGAATAAAAGACAGAAAAGAAGAGAGAAGAGAAAAGAAGAGAGAGAGGAACTCTTTTGCGGGGTCTCACTTGACCTTGATTTGAAAATATTTAATAAATAACTCACCTTCGTTTTGAAATATATTGCGGGAAAAATGGAGAGATGGGATTCGCTCGTCGGTACGAGGTTCGACCGTTCCTGGCGCCTTTACGAGGGGTAATCGAACCAAGGATCGAATGTATGCCTTTTGCTTTGCCTAAATATTATTTAGGAATTTATCCTAAGTCTAAAATGCACAAGGAATCATGCTTGTGCAATGAGAGAATGTATGCTCTTTTTGGAAAAATGATTTGAAAAAATCTCAAGTGTTTGATAATGGAGTGAAGAAATGGTTTTTGAATGGTAAAATCTAATCTTAGAACTTGAGATAGATTAAGAAGGATATTTTGAAGTTCTAAGTCTTTGAAATGATCAGATTTTGGAAAATAAATTTTGGAATTTTGGAAAGAAAGATTTGAAAAGGGGAAAAGGAAGGAAATTTCAAAGTCGAAAGATGGACTTTGAACTTAGATTTAGGAGAAGAGGTAAGATTTGAAATGGAGTTGAATTTAAGATTTGAAATCAGGATGGATTTGAGAAATCCAAATGGTATTTAAAAATAGAAATGGATTTAGGAAGTTCAGATGAGATCTGAAGATGGAATTGGATTTGAAGTTTAGAATTAAGAATATGATTGGATTCTGGATTTTAAACAGAATTGGATCCAAGATCTGGAATCCAAGATAGAATTGGATTCTAAATCCTAAAATGGATTTTGGATCTTAAAATGGATTCAGGATCTAAAATCTGAGATCCGAGATAGAGTTGGACTCTGGATCCTAAAATGGATTTTGGATCTGAAGTCTGAGATCCAAAGTGAAATTGGGTTCTGGATCCTAGAATGACATTTGGATCTGGAGTTTGAGATCCAAAGTGGAACTGGGTTCTGGATCCTAGAATAGAATTTGGATCTGGTGTCTGAGATCCCAAGTGGAAGTTGGATTCTGGATCCTAAAATGGAATTGGATCTGAAGTCTGAGATCCAAAGTAGAATCAGATTCTAATATTGGATTTGGACTTTTGAAATTCCAACGAAGATGGATCTGGGTTTTAAAAACCCAGACTGAATTTGGATTTTAAGAAGGATCAAGTTTTTGAGATTCAGAATCAATCTCAAATTTTGGTTTTGAATTTTTGAAGATGATAACATTAAACTTGATTTTGAAACAGAAGGTGACTTCAAAGTTAAATTGAACTTTGAAGTTTGATTTAGAATTTGGATTTTTTGGGATATACAGATGAATTTCAAAGTCAAATTGGACTTCGAATTCGAATTTTGAATCAGAAGATGGATCAGAAATCTCAAAGTTAAATTGAACTTTGAGATTGAAAATGAAATAAAATTTGAAAAAAAATGAAAAGATAAATTGGATTTTACAAGAATTGAAGATTGATTGAAGAAGATATTTATATCACTTGGAGTTTTGGAAAAAAAAATTGAAAATTTGACGCAATTTTATCCTAAATGATAGATGAATTCAAAGAATTTGAAATTGGATTTTGAAAAGCTATTCCATTCTTTAAATGAATTAAAATAAGATTGAAGATATAATACATCCTTGACTATGGTAATTGAATGTATTATATAATAATCTATATTTAAATTCAAGAGAAGAATAAAATACATTTGGTGCTTTTATAGAATTTAAAATGAAATTAACTCTCAATATACCCTGACTATGGCCATTGGTATATATTTTGAGTTAATTTTAAGTTAAATTCTGATAAAAGAAGAAAATGTTTAAGGAAAATATGATGAATTTTGAAAATGGATCAAATGTGGATCCAGTGTTATTTTATAAAAGATAAAAATCCTAAGTCTTGTTTACATCCTGACTATGGCCATTGATGTAAATCATCAACTTAGGATTACTTACCTTTTATGAAATGGTGCATGTGCCATTCGTGTTTCACCATGTGTGTATTTTTTGAGAAATAAAGAAAAATGGCATGAAACAGAGAATTTATGATATGCTCATACATTCTAATCTAAGACTAGAAATTAAAATTTTCATTAGTATCTAGCTTATTGCATTACGAAAGGGAAATTTGAAAATGTCAAGCTTTCTAATCTTAGAGAAGGAGTCTGAATTCTCTGTGCATTCCTGCAAAGGCAGAGTTAGCACAAAAAGATGCATATAGCCAAAGATATCATATTGTATTTAGGATATAAATGATGAAATGCATATATCTGATTAGAAAATATTTACACAATATCTAAATGTCATACGTGGGTTGTTGGGAGTACATATATATATATATGAGGATGCCTATGTATATAAATGAGAAGGCTAAGTACACATGCATCCAAAGCTATGAAAGGCATTGTAGGATGTACAAGTGTATGAGTGACAATGGTGTAGTAGTGAATGTCCCTGTGAAAGATGCTGGAAAATGATGCAGTGGCCGACATTTCAGCACATGTGCTGGATGCCCTGAGGTGATGGTGATAGGGCGATGTAATGAATCCCAACAATAGGCAGTGGAGGCTGTGTTAAAGAAGGTGTTGTAAGAGTGTATAGGCCGTGATGGAGTAATGGACCTATATGTGGTCATGTAACAATGATGAAAATAGATGTGAAATGTAAGTGCAATGTTGTTGTAAAAGTTACAAGTGTAATAGGCATAATGTATACAGGAAATGTTGTATATATGGAATGGGTAGCCAAGGAGGGTCATAGCAGCGCATGGGCACTGCTATAGATGTGCAGGTGACTACAGTAGTACCAAACACTACTTTAGATGGCGAATGTACGTGGCTGTATAACAGGTGCAGAAGCATGCATGCTACAGAGTGTGGTTGATGTTGTGCTGGGATCGCAGCAGGAAGGTGAATGCTGACAAATACTCAAAGGATTCTACAAGGAGTGTGTCAAAACTTCACTGATTTAGAGTTAATCCATAGCTAAATTGACCAGTGTCTGAAAACATATCTAAAAAAAAACATTTCAAACCTAAGAGAATTTAATTAAAAACAAAGCTTAAAACAAAGACCAGTCATGTCCTTCTCGATGGGGAGGCCATACCCAGGAATGTGAAACACTTGGTATGATGACGATTCTATTCTATGAACAAAACATTTTGGGCAACAGATATGGCACTTTTGAATGTATTTCATTGAAGCATATGGAATCTCACATTATGCTGTTACAAGTATAGGGAACAATGACATAAAATTTGGACTTACAGATCAGAAAACAGGATATATACAAGGAGAATGAATGGCTTTAACATACATAACAAATCTGTGAAAGGAAGGGCAAGGTTACGATGGGATAAATGCTAAAAAGAGAAAGAAAATCAACTGCAGGGATGTATATATGCTAAAAAAGAAATGCTAGATGAAACAGGAATGAGTAATAGTGGATGTTAAAGCCAAATTTAAATGAACAATGCTCAGAAAGTAAGCAAAGAAAAGCATAAATGGAAGGGATATGGCAGATAATGTAAATAACTATTTCAACAAGCGACTTATAACAAGCACAACACTGGACCAGATGAAAATGATGCAACATAGTTCACGCTTCATTGGATCTAAGCCAGACATCATGTTGTTGCTGCCGTGCGAATGAAACATATAGTGTAATATCAAGAAACAAGGGTCTAATGACAACGAACATTCTCTAATGTAATTAATGCAACGATCCTGACGCTATGTGTATGAAGCAGAGAGAAAAAAAAATATGCAAGAGGCTGACGGCCTACCATTCTATCATAGGGGATATTCTAAGGATGCTTAACACACCCCAGACGATCCAATTTAACAAGAAATTGACAAGGAAGTAGTAGGAAAATAAAAGTTAATCATGCGGGAAAATCAAAGTCAATCACGAACCAGAATAAAAAAAAAGAGGGGGGGGGAACAGAAAGGGAAATGTATTTAACAGATAACTAAAGAGAGGAGTCGGGAAATCAAAACGATTTGCAGACCAACCTGGGCCTATGAAGCTGATAACAAAAGTAAAAACTCACTTATAATAGATAATCAAACTGAAAATGATGTAAGAAAGTAAACAAACGAAAATGATGATGAAATCAATCTAATGCATCAGAATGAAACTAAAATAGCAAAATAGATGGGAATGCAAACGAAAATATATATATTTATATATATATTTATATATATATATATATATATATATATATATATATAGGAATTTGATATTATTCCATTGGTTGTTGCACAAGAGAAGGATTAGTATTGCTATAAGCAATCCCAGTCCCTCAGGGGTGCGTTGATGGGGACTAAAATAAGAAAAATCGAAGATGAAAAGAGAAAGGGAAGAGGTACTTACCACAGTTTCGATCGAGTGAGGATAGACCTGAAGAAAAGAGGGTTGAGCAGGAGGGATTCTGGATGGAGAAGCAGAGGATGGATTTCTACCGACCTGCTTTTTCTCTCACTTTCCCTTATCTCTCTCGATTGACTGAATGAGGCAGGGGTGGCCGATGATATTAGCAACACAATTGGTGTGCATGTATCATCAATCGAATTTAACACAAGCTCTGATCTGGTCTCATTACTGAGATGAAGGCCATTAAACCCAACACAGTATTCATGGTGAATGCTTAGTCTTGTAGAAACTCTGAAGGAGGCGTTCCTTTTTTTGGTTCGATCTTCTATTGGAATTCTGAAGGATGGGTAAAGAGGTGAAGAGCGGCACGGCCTTGCTTTGTGGAATGGTCGGCTTCTTTAACCAAACGGAGAAATCCTGGAAGTAAGGAGGAGAGGAAGCAGAAGAAGGGCAGAAGGAGGGGAGGCGAATGGTGGATCGAGAGGGAGGGAGGGATGAAATGGATGGAAATTGATGGGGATACTCAGTGAAGAGGTGAAGGATCGATTGTAATGGATGACAGTGGAGAGCTAGGAGACGAATCTCTCCTCCCTTCTGCGTGCTCCCCTTTTAAAGAGCAAAAAGGAGGATTCCAGAGAGGGGTTTGGTTGCAGATGGATGGAGGAGACTCCTCAGGGTGGTTGGCTATCGAAGGTGAAAACGAGCGAAAGATGTGCGCGGGAAGGAGTTGTTGAGAATTTTTCTTTTTTTCAAAAGAAGGGTTCCTTTTTAAGAAAACTTTTGTAAAATGGTTTAAAAATGAGGTTTTTAGCAAAATCTTCAAAAACCACTTATTTTTCTCGTAGTTTTTCCAATGTTTTTGGTTTTTTGCTTTATTTTTCCATTTTTTTGTATTTTTGGAACAAAAATCTAAGATTTTACAAGAAAACAAAGATTAAACACTAAATTTTTGTATTTTTCTGAGAAATATTTATAAAAGTGTTTTTCTGAGAATTTCAGGCCATTTTGGGGAAAATTCCTCAAAAGAATGGGTTTGGACCCAAGTTTTGAGAAAATGTTTGAGTTTTGAAACTCGAATCGAGAAATACAACACGATGGATCCAAATGGGTGCTGGATGGACTGTCTGAGCTATAAAAAACTATTTTTTGGTATTTTCTGTAATTTTAATTTAAAAGTTGGGCAACGAGGCTCAGATTTGGATCTGGACAATGGATCCGGATCCAAAATCAAGTTAAACATATAAAATGAATTTAATTTCAGTAAAATCTGAGAAATGTACTGGAATTTGGATTTAAAAGTGACTCAATTACTCAGGAAATGATATCAGGGGCGAAAAGAGGATATTTAAAAGATTAAAAAAAAATTGGGGTGTTCACATAGCCTAATGATTTTCTGTAGTCCCAAGATTTCAAGGAACACTCATTATTCTTGAATGATAAACTCATGTACGACACTATCAATGGGAAGAAAATAAAGAATGGGTCCGACGAATATAGAGAGGATTTAACCTGCGGTGACCACCATTGATGCCAATTTCCTGAAGAGTGATATTTGCAGCAAATAATTGTAACCAAAATTTTAGAAAGGGACGAGCATGCATATGGGCTAAAACAAAGAATAAATAATGAAATAAGTAACAACTCAAAAGAATCCACAGGGATAAACAGCAAATGAAAGCAACGCATGATAAAGAATATCAGATATGTCATGTAATGTGGCCTCCATTGCAGAACATGCTGAAATGGAGGCAGTGATGCTATTGCATTATGTAATAACAAGGTTGCTATTGAGCATATTGATACTGCGAGCATGCTCTTATGGACGGTAAAATGGAGGAAAGGGAAAACAAGATATTTATGGTATGAAACCAGAGTGAATGAAGTGGGGAAGGGTTGATATGCAAGATGGATGCCAACCTAAACAAAGAGAAACTGATCTGATGATGAGAGACACACAATCTCTCGTGGCGATAGATATCAAACCGAGTGTGATATTCAATACAGGTGTATGAACAAAATGGGTGTTAATGCATAAAATACATCAGAGGTGGAAATGCAGGAAACGCGTTGGTCTGAGATGCATAAGGACCATTAGAAAAGTAGAGAACTCAATAAGCATTAACACCATTGGACACAACTTTTAACATAGATCTGAAAGTAGAGAACTTGTAAATCTACCATTTGATCTAATACTAACATTGACTTAAATGAAAGCAGATACACAAATTTCCGAAAATCACAATACCAGCAAAAATTGTAATAGAGTGGTTGACAGCCAAGTAAATTTCAAATGCTGAAAGAAGAGATTATGCTGCAAACCGGAGATCCAAACTGAAAAAAAATGAAGAGCTAATCGAGACTCCCAACAGAGTGCCGGATGAATTGCCTAAGCCATTTAGAACCATTTTTTTGGTATTTTTGTAATTTTAATTTGGAAATCGGACAACGGGGCTCAGATTTGGGTTTAAAACACTGGGTTCGGATCCGGAATCGAGTTTGAATATATCAACATGGAATTTAACCCAGAAGATCTGAAGCATAATTGAAATTTTGCTTTGATTTTCTCAGAAGATGGAGCCAGGGGCAAAAAGGTTATTTAGGGTGTTCACACCTGGTCCATCTAAATCATAGATCATAAATTCTAAATCTTGTCATATCCCTTCTAAATTCAAGTCTCAGGTTATCTCTTCATAAAATCTTATATTTCCTCTTCAGGATAAGGGATAATCTTGAAACCCCGTCAATCATTCCTGCTTCAATCTCTAAATATCTTAAGAATGCCGGTCTCCTTCCCGACTCTCAGTTGGAAAAACCCGGTGCTCGCACTGATTATTTTGCTAAAGTTTTTAAATCTAAAGATCAAGTTCAGTCCTCGTACTGGTTGTCTTTCAAAAGTTTCAAACTTAAATCAGGTCATTAAATGAAAAGTCCCAGCTACTTCGCTGGTCATTAAATGATTAAATGAAAAGTCCCAGCTACTTCGTTGGTCGTTAAATGATTAAATGAAAAGTCCCAGCTACTTTGCTGGTCGTTAAATGATGAAATGAAAAGTCCCAGCTACTTCGTTGGTCATTAAATGATTAAATGAAAAGTCCCAGCTACTTCGCTGGTCGTTAAATGATTAAATGAAAAGTCCCAGCTACTTCGCTGGTCGTTAAATGATTAAATGAAAAGTCCCAGCTACTTCGCTGGTCGTTAAATGATTAAATGAAAAGTCCCAGCTACTTCACTGGTCGTTAAATGATTAACTGAAAAGTCCCAGCTACTTCGCTGGTCGTTAAATGATTAAAAGAAAAGTCCCAGCTACTTTGCTGGTCATTAAATGATTAAATGAAAAGTCCCAGCTACTTCGCTGGTCGTTAAATGATTAAATGAAAAGTCCCAGCTACTTCGCTGGTCGTTAAATGATTAAATGAAAAGTCCTAGCTACTTCACTGGTCGTTAAATGATTAAATGAAATGTCCGAGCTTTCGCTAGTCGTTAAATGAAATGTCCCAGCTACTTCGCTGGTCGTTAAATGAAATGTCCCAGCTACTTCGCTGGTCGTTAAATGAAATGTCCCAGCTACTTCGCTGGTCGTTAAATGATTAAATGAAATGTCCCAGCTACTTCGTTGGTCGTTAAATGAAATGTTCCAGCTACTTTGTTGGTCGTTAAATGAAATGTCCCAGCTACTTCGCTGGTCGTTAAATGAAATGTTCTAACTGCTTCGTTGGTCGTTAAATGAAATGTCCCAGCTACTTCGCTGGTCATTAAATGAAAGGTTCCAACTCCTTCGCTGGTCGTTAAATGAAAGATCTTAGTTTACTGGTCAGAATGTCCAAATTCATAGATTCAGCTCAAGGTCGCATCAAAATCTATATTTAGTGATTATTTCACACAGAATTCATGAAAACTTTATCAATTTGCTAAAAGTATTCATTGATTCCAATAAATCTTACTACACAAAAAGAATTACCTCAGGTTACCTTTAGTATTCTTTCCAAAAAGGTGAAACTTTTTGCGAAAAAGAGGTAAAATTCAAATCTTTTCCGTGTTGATCAACCAAAAGGATGAGAGAAATATCCTCGGTATGATTGGCATAAGAAATATTCGATAACGTTGAAAAGCCAGAAGCGATATGATATTGATCATGGCTATGACGCATGTCTAAAGATGATTTTCTGGCAATCAGACAGTGGAAATATCCTGAGCTATAAAAGAATTCACTCAATCCATATCTCCTTATCCATTCAAGCCGCAATCAAATATCTGCAAAAAGAATCTCTCAATTGTCGTCAAGATGAAGACGAATATGCGAGGAGACCCTCGGGGCTAAAGAAGATTTGGATCATCTCTCAGATGAAAGAGTTTGTGACGGATCCTTCTAGAGAAAGTTCAGATCACCGTCGAGATGAAGGCAAGTGTGATGAACCTACCGACAAACCCTAAATGATATTTGATTTTTGCTATCATCAATAGACCTTTTGAGCCAATATCATCAATAGAATCCCTAAGATAAAAGAAGGATCGAAACATATCAAAGATGAAGGAGTTTGTGATGTACCCTTCTGTGCACATTCCAAAATTTTCAAAATCTTTTAAATATTCCCTTTTTGCCCCTAAATTCATTTTTGAGCAAATGAGTCATTTTTAATCTAAATTCTAGTTCATTTCTCAAGCTTTATTGAAATTAAATTCATTTTATATGTTTAAATTGATTTCGGATCTGGAACCATTGTCCAGATCCAAATCTGAGCCTCATTGTCCAACTTTTAAATTAAAATTACAGAAAATACCAAAAATAGTTTTTAAATAGCTCGGACAGTCCATCCGACATCCGTTTGGATCCATCATGTTGTATTTCTCAATTTGAGTGTCAAAACTCGAACATTTTCTCAAAACCTAGGTCCAAACCCCTTCTTCTGAAGAAATTTCCCCGAAATGGTCGGAAACTCTCAGAAAAATACTTTTGTAAATATTTCTTAGAGAAACACAAAAAAATTAGTGTTTAATCTTTGTTTTCTCGTAAAATCTTAGATTTTTATTCCAAAAAATACAAAAAAATAAAAATATTGAGAAAAGAACAAAAAAATCAAATAATAAAAGAAAATTACAAAAAAATGGTTTTTAAGAACCCATTTTTAGAAAAGAACTTTTTAAAAGAGAGGGCTCTTTTTGGAAAAACTCGGAAAAGCCCCCCTCCGTAAACAAAAAACCCACTCTTGCCTCCTCCCCTTTGCTTCCTCTTTCGAAAACCCTCCAGAAGAACTCCAGAAGCTTCTTCTCAACCTCCATCGCCCAAACCCTCCAGCCAAATCCTCATCGCACGCCCCCATGTGTGACCTCCTCACCATCTCCCGTTCATCTCCCAACAACCTCCATCTCCTCCTCTGTAAACCCTCAATCTACAACTGAATCCTCCTTTCTCCTCTTTAAGAGAAGCACGAAGGGGAAGGATTCGGGATCGTCTTCACCCCTCCCCTTTCCTGTATATAGCCTCCCCTCTTCTTCCAAGCAGCAGATCCAGCTTCACCCTCTCACCCTCTCCATTACGATCCACCCTTCCCCCATTCTCTTCTTCTTCTTTTCCCTCTTCTTCTCCTTCTTCTTTCCTCTCTACATTCCATTGGTTTTTTTTGCCCGACCAATCAAAGGAAGCCCTCTTCCAAATCAAGAAAACCATGGAGGCCGGTCATCTTAACAGCAGAACTACGGTAGACCCCCTTTTTTTTATTTATTTTCTTCACTTTTGTTTTTATTCTTCTAGTTTTACCCCCACTAAAGCACCAATGATGATGGTTGAGTTGCTTATCGCAATCTCAATCTACCTTGTGCGACAGTAATCAGAATATTTCATTCTGACATATTTTCATTATTCTTCCTTTTTATTTTCCGATTCCAATCTATTGTTAGATCTATTGATTTGATTTCCTTTTATTAATACGATTTCCTGTCTCAATAACATTTGATCATCTTTATTTCATTTTTTGTATTCTCCTCAGTTTAATCACATCCCTCTTCAATGCATTGGATTAGTTATTTCATTTTTTTTTTATTGGGGTCGTTCATGATTCTTGGTTTTACCTTTTGCTTCAGTATTTCGTTTCATTTTTACTTGTGGTATTCGTTTTGAGCTAAATCCAGGTTTTTTTTTTTTTTAATCCTGCATATTTTTTTTGTGTTTTGTCATCTGATCTGGTCATCCTTGGTTGTAAAACTCCAACCAAATCACTCTCGAAATAAATGGCTACACTAGTATATAATCTGGACTTGTAGTATCGATGTCTGATTTGTTTATAAGGCCCATGGTCAGACTCAATCTGGTGTCAGATTTAATCCTTAATAGCTCGATCACCCTGCTCATATTGGTCGGTTGGAGGCACGAGCCTCAGACCTAACCTACTGCAAGACCAGGTGACGATTTCATGATAAACCCGACATCTGGTCCCACGTTGGCACTAGATTGGGTCTTGCTGGAGAAATCTCGCTCAACACCATCAATTGTCTATAACGCTGTGATTCTTGGTTTACGCAAAATCCCAAAAGGTTGTGAATGCAGATAACTACTTACATAAGATGACAAAGGTAAGGATGTGTTCCTAATGATTTCTCATATAATACTGTAATTGATGGATGGGAATGTCATAAAATGCTTTCAGGACTCCCAACGATGCAGCTTTCAAAGGCCTTATGTCTAACAGAATAATATGTTGTTCCCTAAATCAATGGTTTATGTAACCAAGGTGATCTAAAGTAGGGGATTGACACATTAAAAAAAGCAGCCTAAGCCCACCTCTGTCGCGAGCATATTGACAACATTCATAGAGGTATTGATTTTTTTTATTTACGTGTGATCATCGACTTATTTGTATCTGGTGTTTTAATTTAATTTGATCCTTCATATATCATTTGGGGAACACCTTTTCTCTGGCATCTGATAGAAGTTTCAAAACTCCATTTCATGATACTGTTAACCATTTAAATTTACCTCTGCGAAATTCTAAAAGGCATTGAAAATAAGGATCTTATAATTGTGTTCTCCACTGTACATTTTATTAATCCATGAGGAGAAGGCTTCTTCACAAGTCTAACCATAATTGTTTATGATTAAGCTGCATTTTCTTCTGTTCTGATATTTTCTGAATTAGATTTTGTAATTCTGATATAACATAGAAAATTATTCTGATATGGCAGATTAAACTGGTTTGATGTGTCGGTTGGAAGTGCCTTAATAGGTCATGTCACATATGTTTCACCCCCTACCTACCAATACATCTGTATCTTCCATGTAGCACTTACCTGTTACTTTTGCACATTAGTATAGCCAATTATATATCCCTTCACTGTATATCGCATGACATCTTCATTTTGTTTCCTGCGTTGCGTTCCACTGTATCATATCTCACCTTAAACAATGTCATCGGCTATGATTTCCTGCACATTGAATTCCAAAGAATGTTGTATGCTTTGCTATGCTACGTGTTCCAGCTGGTGCAGTTATTTTGCAGAAATCTACTTGCCTTTATAGATATCAATGCAAAATTGGCACATCATTAGAGGAAGCATTCTGCTGAAGGTTTAAGTATGCCATTTGCATCTGCATCATCATTGCCTCCCCTACACATGCATGATATCTCTTGCACAGTATCTTGCTGATGATTTTGTAGATCCACACATATCTTCTCTATTTGGTCTTCATCCAGTAGGATTTATCTTGAAAATTGATGGCAACTATTTAGGAATAAATGCTTAGAAAGGCTCAGTTGTTACACTTCTGACCATTCGAGGTGTTTTGGACTAAAGTTTGTATCTCGGCAAATCAGAGCAAAACAAATGTGCAGATCAGTAATTAGCTCCAGTATGAAGTTTCAAAGTTCGCCTGCTGTTGTCATGGTAAGCCAGGAATTGGGCAAAGGATATTTTCAAAGATCAAGTGCCACACCAGGACTTGGCAACTCAAGTTATAGTTTGAATCACCAAAGAGTTCGAAGTGCACTCGAAACCCTTATAAGTTCCTTGACCCCAGATGATCCAGCTGAAATGAAGTCCAACCGGCCTTGATAAACTCTGATCTTCTTTCAAGGGAGTCTGACAATATCTTTCTTCTTTTGAGTTTATTGGTGGGAATTCATTGATTGTACTGGACTTTGTTTCAGTAGCTTTTGGCTGATATACCAATCTCTGAGCAAATAGTTATATAACTTGTTGATCTTTGGTGTATTGGCAGACTGAAGATGACTTCTATGTTCGTTACTATACACTTCAACCTTTAACAGCTCTGTTGCCCAGACTTCCACAAAGGGAAAGAATCCTCATCCATGGCCAACAGAGATAGAAATCTGAAGCTTTTGGATAGGTCAATAGCAATGTTTTGCAGCAGAAATACACTATTTACCAAACCAGTTGCATTGACAAAGCCTTGGTGACAAGCAAACAAGCTACAGGTGAGTAATCCGTCAGCCTTTCTTTGGCAAGGTAAGTCTAATTCAGGTTCTAGACAGAGCCAGAACTCTCAAAATAAATATACATATGGATCACCTTCACAGTCCAGTCTTCACTCTGCATTCAGATATAATACATCCCTGTACTGTTGATATACCCTATACCCACTTTATTGGTTACCTTTACCCATTGTTATGGCCCATTTGTTGTCCTATGTACTTCAAAAGCCATATCTCCATAACACTGCACGACATCTCCACTCTGTATATTCCAGATCAAACTTTCATGTGAAACCATATTTATACCTATTAGTTACATTGTTGATTGGCCTTATATGCTTGCATTACTCAATTTTGTTTGCAAACCCATTTACGTGGCATCTATTTTAATTCATCCTTGCATAGCATCAAATTCCCAGCATTCACATGTCTATTTTTTTTTTTTTTTGTTATTTACCTTCCTGTCTCTTGTCTTCACGCTGCTCAGCTTCATTTTCCCTATTTTCACTACCATAACCACTTTATTAGCATCATCTGTAGCCACACTTTCACACTCACCCGTGCTTACGGCATTGCATTTCCTCATAGTATATGCCCACAACACCATACCATTTCACCTTGCTGTTCCTGCACTTTCAGGCACATCCTTTCACAATCCCCCCCCCCCCCTTGTCATGAACATAGCTGTTGTGTGCTCTTTTCCCCTGCACTTTAGCCTATCCCTTGACTGCTGCCCTGAATATTAGATTGCGGAAACTGATTCAACTGCTGACAGTCCACTGGAATTTCCACTTCATTCACATCTTGCTATCAGATTGCGGAAGCTGATTCAACTGCTGACAGTCCACCGGAATTGCCATTTCATTCACATCTGGCTATAAGGTTAGTAGTGTTTGTTGTAAGACTGTGATTCATCGGTTTATATGTCAGTTTTCGGATATGACATGAAGTAGTTGATATGCTAATTCAAAAATCAATATCTGATTCGCAGCAAAATGTATAGTTTTGATTCAATACTTCACATATATCCTGTCTATGGCATGATATCATGGCATATGCCTTCTCAGGTAGATTTTTATTAGCCTAAGGAGTAGCATGCATATACATTCATATATAGATCTTCTCATTAGCTTAGTATATTATAATACCCATTTTCGCATTAGTTTAGGATATTAAACATGCATCTTAGTATCCATTTCCTCATTAGTTTAGAGCATCACTTATGCATTCAAATATCTGATTTCCCATCAGCATGATACATTACATCTTCATTAGCATGAGGTATATGCATGAATATTTTGTCGCTTGTATTTTAAATTCAATATTTGCAATATCTTTCTATAGTTGTTTGTTGCCTGATGCTAACTCTTTTTGCAGGAATCTCTAGAAATGTTGATTTCTCTCTTAGATTAGGATTTCAAATTCAGTTCAAGTTGTAATAAATATCTACTAATGAGAATTCTTTACATTTCTTGTTCTAGATAGAAGGAATGAGCATTGCGAATATCATAAATTGCTTATTTTTCTTGCTTTTGCCTTTATTTCTCAAAATCTCACAATGGTGAAACACGAATGGCACGTGCACCATTCCATAAGAGGTGATTAAATCCTAAGTTGATGATTTACATCAATGGCCATAGTCAGGATGTAAACAAGACTTAGGATTTTCATCTTTTATGAAATAACATTGGATCTACACTGGATCCTCTTTTCAAAAATCATCATATTTTTAAATATTTCTTTTTTTATTAGAGTTTAACTTAAAATTAGTTCAAAATGTATACCAATGGCCATAGTCAGGGTATATTGAGAGTTAATTTCATTTTAAACTCTATAAAAGCACAAAAAATGTGTTTTATTCTTCACCTGAATTTAAATATAGATTATTATATAATACATTCAATGACCATAGTCAAGGATGTATTATATTTTTAATCTTATTTCAATTCATGTAAAGAATGAAATATGATTTTCAAAATCCAATTTCAAAATTCTTTAAATTCATAGAATTGCATCATATTTTCAAAAATTCTTTTTTCATAAATCCAAGTGATTCTTTTCTGCATTTCTCAGATCAAATCCTATTCATAAATTCAAATTCAACTCTATTTTTTCAAAAAAAAGATTCAAGAATTCAATGTCAAAGTCCAATTTGACTTTGAAACTTCAGAATCATCTTGTAATTCAAATTCCAAATTCTATCTCAAATTCAAAGTCCAATTTGACTTTGAAATTCCAAAAGCATTTTTGTATTCAAAACTTTAAATTTCCAATTTAAATTCAAAGTTCAATTTCAAAGTTCAAACTTTGAAGTTTCTGATTCATCAAAGCCAAGTTTACCTCTTATCTTCAAATTCAATAATCAAAGTTTGAGATTGGTTCTCAATCTCAAAGCTTGACCTTTTCTAAATTTTAAATTCAATCTGGGTTTTTTCAAAACCCAGATTCATTTTTCAAAAGATCCCATTTGGACTTTCAAAATCCAAAATCCATTCTAGGATCCAAAATCCAATTTTACCTTGGATCTCAGACTACAGATCCAATTCCATTTTAGGATCCAGAATCCAATTTTACTTTGGATCTTAGACTTCAGATCCAATTCCACTTTTTGGATCTCAGACTTCAAATCCAAATCCATCTTAGGATCCAGAACCCAATTTTAAATGGGATCTCAGATCCCATATCTTAAATCCATTTTAAGATCCAATTCCATTTTAAAATTTAGATTTCAAATCCAGGTCCATTTCCAGATCTCATCTGAACTTCCTAAATCCATTTCTATTTTTAAATACCATTTGATTTTCTCAGATCCATTCTAAATTTGAAACTTCAAAATCCAAATTCAATTCAATCTCAAGTATTCATTTCCTTTCCAAAATTAAAGTTCAAATTCAAAGTCCATTTCCGACTATGAAACTTCATTTTCCTTTCATTTCAAAGCTCCAAATCATTCTTTCTCAAAGTCAAGATTTATTTTTCCAACTCTGATTTACTTCAAAAACTTAGAACTTCTATGATCTATGTCAAGTTCTAAGTTAGATTCAATCATTTCTTCACTCCTTTACCAAGTTCATCTCAGAATACTTGAAAATTTTCAAATCAATTTTCAAAAGAGCATGCATCCTTGCATTGCACAAGCATGATTCTTTGTGCATTTAGATCTTTAGGATAAATTCTTAGATGATATTTAGGCAAAGCAAAAGACACATATTCGATCCTTGGTTCGATTACCTCTGGTAAAGGCGCCAGGAACAGTCGAACCTCGTACCGACGAGCGAATCTCGTCTCTCTATTTTTTCCCGCAAATTTTCAAAATGGAGGCGAGTTAAATTTCTAAATATTTTCAAATAAAGGTCAAGTGAAAACCTGCAAAAGAATTCCTCTCTCTTCTCTCTTCTTTCTTTTTCTCTTCTCTCTTTCTTTTCTATCTTTTATTCTTCTCCCTTCAAAAAGGAGGAAAATAGAGGTTAGAAAAGGAAAAGAGAAGGAAGAGAGAGAAACCATAAGAGGGGAAAAATTTTGCGATGACCACAGTTTTGGCGACCGTGATGGGACCCGTCTTCGTCCGGTTGGATCTATGCCTTTGCTTTGCTTTAATATTTTCTAAGTCTTTATTCTATAAATGTCAGTTTCATTTCCATGCAAACCTTAGGGGCCTAGATTTTGTCGTAAGCTGACATCATTGCATATAGGATCTAAGTATGGTTTGGTAGGACCACATTGAGGAAATTATTCCATGATCACATTAGACTTAGGTCTTAAATATAACTCTCCTCAATTCTAGGGATTGAATGCAAAAATGTATGCAAGTGTATGCTTCTGTTCATTTAAATTCTATCCCTTTAGGACTTGCATTAGAGCCTTCTGATTTTATTGCATGTTGATCATATTTTGAAAATATCCTTACCTATATTGTCCCGATCTTCACGTTGCTGGGCTGTCTCACTGAACCATAGTTCGGGAGAGAGCCTCACAACTGGACCACTTATTTGGGTTCGCGCCCCCCTACCACGTACCTAAGGGCCATAGTCTGAGGCATATCGGTAGGTGCTCAAGGATGTTGGGAAGCCCTTACCTTAGAACCGGAGAAATATCTTATATGCCACGTACTTCAAACTTCGGCTTGAAGTATATCGGCATACCTTGATTGGAATCAGATGATCTAAATCTTAGAGTTAGGATTAAGGTCCTATCAGCCATTTCAAATATTGCATATAGAATCAGCTTTAGGGAGTGTTGTTTGTGCATCTTTGCTTGTATGTCTGTGATTGAATAATATTATATATCTTCCTTATATTTTCCAAAAACCCTGGGTATATATTATTCAAAATTTCCTCTTTTAAAAACCCCAGGTGTATTGCCTTTTCTTTCTGATTTCTTCAAAATCTTTTTTATCCTGCCTGCTATTTTTCAAAAATTTTAAATCCTTGTCATCTATTTTCTAAATTTGTTTTCCTCCATCATGAGAGAAATGATATTGCCTATGAGGATTTTCAAAATCACAAAATTTCTGCTAAAGTCTTCAAAAGATTCAAATATTTTAACCTAAATCCATTTTAAATAAACTAACATGTTGATTTTTCCTTTTCCAAATTAGGTTTTGAAAACCATTTGTCTTCAAAATCATCACCTCATGTTTGTTTTCTTTTTCAAAATTGGTTTTTAAATCACTTTTTCTTGAAATCAAACCTCATGATGATCTCTCATGATGATTCCCCTTTTTAAAGGATCATACCTCGCACTGATCATTCTTCTTGCAGTAGATTTTCTTCCCAAAAATGATTTTTCACCTATCTTTTAAAATAAACATTTTCCTTTCAAGATCCCATATGCAGGCAGGATCAGAAAAACTTATTTTCCTCAAATCTTATAAAATTTTCAATTAATTTTTGGTATCTTTATCTGTTTCATTCATTTAATTCATATTTTATCAAGTTTACATCAATTTTATCAAGTTTTATCAAGTTTATCAAATATTTCCTCAAATTCCATTAAAATTTATCAATTCTTTTACCCTTTTAGGTTAAGGGATAAACCTGACCCTCGTTGTCCGAGGTGTTCCCGCTCAGGTTAAGGGATAAACCTGACCCTCGTTGTCTGAGGTTTTCCCATTCAGGATAAGGGATAATCCTGAGACCCCTCGTAGGAGCAATAACGCTACCGATGAGGATTCTTTTGTAAATACAAGTTTTGTCAATCTTTGTTAAATTTTCTAGATATATATCAATTTTCCTTCATTAAATTTTCTTAAATTCTATTTTTTTTCCCATTCAAGATAAGGGATAATCCTGAAACCCCTCGTAGGAGCAATAACGCTACCTATGAGGATTCTTTTGTAAATGCAAGTTTTATCAATCTTTGTTGATTTTCTAGATTTATATCAATTTCCCTTCATTAAATCTCTTAAATTCTATTCTTTTTCCCATTCAGGATAAGGGATAATCCTGAAACCCCTCGTAGGAGCAATAACGCTACCTATGAGGATTCTTTTGTAAATACAAGTTTCGTCAACCTTCATTGATTTTCTAAATTTATATCAATTTCTCTTTATTAAAATTCCTTAAATTCTGTTTCCCATTCAGGATAAGGGATAATCCTGAGACCCCTCGTAGGAGCAATAACGCTACCGATGAGGATTATTTTGTAAATACAAGTTTTGTCAATCTTTGTTAATTTTCTAGATTTATATCAATTTTCCTTCATTAAATTTTCTTAAATTCTATTCTTTTTCCCATTCAGGATAAGGGAAAATTCTGAGACCCCTCGTAGGAGCAATAATGCTACCTATGAGGATTCTTTTGTAAATACAAGTTTCGTCAACCTTCATTGATTTTCTAAATTTATATCAATTTCTCTTTATTAAAATTCTTTTTCCCATCCAGGATAAGGGATAATCCTGAGACCTCTCGTAGGGGCAACAATGCTACCTACGAGAATTCTTTTTTTGCAAATACAAGTTTTATTGATCTTTATTGATTTCTAAATTTATATCAATTTCTCTTCAAATTCTATTCTTTTTCCCATTCAGGATAAGGGATAATCCTTAGATCACTCATAGGGGCAACCATGCTACCTGTGAGAATTCTTTTTACAAAAATAAATCAATTTCCTCAAATGTTCTACATTTTTTTCAAAGTTCTATATCGTTTTGTCTTCTCAAAGTTTATTCTTTCTATATTCCCCGTCAAGATGAGGGTTTAATCCTGAAAATTGGACCGTAACCTGGTCCATCTAAATCATAGATCATAAATTCTAAATCTTGTCATATCCCTTCTAAATTCAAGTTTCAGGTTATCTCTTCATAAAATCTTCTATTTCCCCTTCAGGATAAGGGATAATCCTGATACCCCGACAATCATTCCTGCTTCAATCTCTAAATATCTTAAGAATGTCGGTCTCCTTCCCGACTCTCAGTTGGAAAAACCCAGTCCTCGCACAGGGTTATTTCTCAAAATCTTCAAATCTAAATATCAAATTCATTCACAAAACTCAGTCCTCGTACTGTTTGTCTTTCAGAAAGCTTCAAATCTTAGATCAAATCATTAAATCAAAGGTCATTAAATGAAATGTCTCAGCTACTTCGCTGGTCGTTAAATGATTAAATGAAATGTCTCAGCTACTTCGCTGGTCGTTAAATAATTAAATGAAATGTCCCAGCTACTTCGCTGGTCGTTAAATGATTAAATGAAATGTCCCAGCTACTTCGCTGGTCGTTAAATGATTAAATGAAATGTCCCAGCTACTTCGCTGGTCGTTAAATAATTAAATAAAATGTCCCAACTACTTCACTGGTCGTTAAATGATTAAATGAAATGTCCCAGCTACTTCGCTGGTCGTTAAATGATTAAATGAAATGTTCCAGCTACTTCGCTGGTCGTTAAATGATTAAATGAAATGTCCCAGCTACTTCGCTGGTCGTTAAATGATTAAATGAAATGTCCCAGCTACTTCGTTGGTCGTTAAATGAAAGGTCCCAGCTACTTCACTGGTCGTTAAATGAAATGTTCCAACTCCTTCGTTGGTCGTTAAATGAAATGTCCTAGCCACTTCGCTGGTCGTTAAATGAAATGTCTCAGCTACTTCGTTGGTCGTTAAATGATTAAATGAAATGTTCCAGCTACTTCGCTGGTCGTTAAATAAAAAGTCTCAGTTTTTACTGGTCATTAAATGAAAGGTTCCAGCTACTTCGCTGGTCATTAAATAAAATGTCCCAGTTTTCACTGGTCATTAAATGAAAGGTTCCAGCTACTTCGCTGGTCGTTAAATGAAAGATCCCAGTTTACTGGTCAGAATGTCCGAATCATAGATCGCAACTAAAGGTCACATCAAAATCTATATTGAGTGATTATTTCATAAAAAATTCATGAAAACTTTGCCAATTTGCTAAAAGCATTTGTCAATTCCAATAAATCTTACTGCACAAAAGAATTACCTCAGATTACCTCCAGTATTCTTTCCAAAAAGGTGAAACTTTTTGCGAAAAAGAGGTAAAATTCAAATCTTTTTCCTGTTGATCAACCAAAAGGATGAAAGAAATATCCTTGGTATGATTAGTGAAATAAATATTCGATGACATTGAAAAGCTGGAAGCAAATTGATATTGATCATAGTTATGACGCATGTTTTAAAAATGACTTTCTGGCAATTAGGCAGTGGAAATATCCTGAGCGATAAAAAAGAATCCACTCAATACATATCTCCTTATCCATTTTAAAGCTGCAATCAAATATCTGCAAAAGGGATCTCTCAATTGTCGTCAAGATGAAGGCGAATAGGCGAGCAGATCTTCGGGGCCAAAGAAGATTTGGATCATCTACCGAGATGAAGGAGTTTGTGAAGGATCCTTCCAGGGAAAGTTCAGATCACCGTCGAGATGAAGGCGAGTGTGATGAACCTACCGACAAACCCTAAATGATATTTGATTTCAGCTATCATCTAAAGACCTTTGAACCAATATCATATATAATCCCTGAGAAAAAGAAGGATCGGAGCATCTCCGAGATGAAGGAGTTTGTGACGTACCCTTCCTTGAAAAAGAGAGAAAAGTCAGGACATCTCCAAAATGAAGGATGATGTAAAAAGCCCGAAAAAACCCAATGACTCAAAAAGGAGTGCAAGAACATCATCACGGGAAAACACCCAGATATCAAACTGCCTAAATTGCCAGAAGTCATCTTTTCCCATGCAAAATTCTTTTATCAATATCTTTTCACTATTTGCTTTTATGAAATTGAGAATATTTCTTCTCTTCTCATATCAGGGAAATGGATAGCTTCCTTGAAGAAAGTCATCAGCGCTAAAATTTTGAATTTCACTCTTAAGACCGAGAGGTTAACCTCATTGGAGGAAATACTTTAGGTAAAAGAGGGAATATCTTTCGCACACACGTGCACATTTTCAAGCATTGAAGTCAACTATAAATTTATCTTATTGGCAAAATTTTCTAGATATTCTAAGAATGAAATAAATATTCAATATCCATTTTGATACAACCTAGAGTTGTTTACATTCTCCGTCTTTCGCTTTGTCGAGAGACTCACCTTCTCCTTGATAAAAGGATTGCCTTCCTCATCTTCCGCTTTGTCGAGAGACTCGCCTTCTTCTTGACAAAAGGATTGCCTTCTTCGTCTTTCGCTTTGTCGAGAGACTCGCCTTCTCCTTGACGAAAGGATCGTCTTCTTCATCTTTCGCTTTGTCGAGAGACTCGCCTTCTCCTTGATAAAAGGATTGCCTTTTCCGTCTTACGCTTTGTCGAGAGACTCGCCTTCTCCTTGATGAAAGGATCGCCTTCTCCGTCTTTCGCTTTCTCGAGAGACTCGCCTTCTCCTTGATAAAAGGATTGCCTTCTTCGTCTTTCCCTTTGTCGAGAGACTCGCCTTCTCCTTGATAAAAGGATTGCCTTCCCCGTCTTTCGCTTTGTCGAGAGACTCGCCTTCTCCTTGATGAAAGGATCGCCTTCTCCGTCTTTCGCTTTGTCGAGAAACTCGCCTTCTCCTTGATAAAAGGATTGCCTTCTTCGTCTTTCGCTTTGTCGAGAGACTCGCCTTCTCCTTGATAAAAGGATTGCCTTCCTCGTCTTTCGCTTTGTCGAGAGACTCGCCTTCTCCTTGATAAAAGGATTGCCTTCTTTGTCTTTCGCTTTGTCGAAAGACTCGCCTTCTCCTTGACAAAAGGATTGCCTTCTTCGTCTTTCGCTTTGTCGAGAGACTCGCCTTCTCCTTGATGAAAAGATCATCTTCTTCGTCTTTCGCTTTGTCGAGAGACTCGCCTTCTCCTTGATAAAAGGATTGCCTTCTCCGTCTTTCACTTTGTCGAGAGACTCGCCTTCTCCTTGATAAAAGGATTGCCTTCTCCGTCTTTCACTTGGTCGAGAGACTCGCCTTCTCCTTGATGAAAGGATCGCCTTCTCCGTCTTTCGCTTTGTCGAGAGACTCACCTTCTCCTTGATAAAAGGATTGCCTTCTTCGTCTTTCGCTTTGTCGAGAGACTCGCCTTCTCTTTGATAAAAGGATTGCCTTCCTCGTCTTTCGCTTTGTCGAGAGACTCGCCTTCTCCTTGATAAAAGGATTGCCTTCTTCGTCTTTCGCTTTGTCAAAAGACTCGCCTTCTCCTTCACAAAAGGATTGCCTTCTTCGTCTTTCGCTTTGTCGAGAGACTCGCCTTCTCCTTGATGAAAGGATCGTCTTCTTTGTCTTTCGCTTTGTCGAGAGACTCGCCTTCTCCTTAATAAAAAGATTGCCTTCGCCATCTTTCACTTTGATCGAAAGACTCGCCTTCTCCTTGATAAAAGGATTGCCTTATTCATCTTTTGCCTTGATCAAAAGACTCGCCTTCTCCTTACCAAAAGGATTGCCTTCTTCATATTTCACATTTTGCCTTCTCCTTACCAAAAGGATGGCCATCTTCATATTTCACATTTTACCTTCTCCTTACCAAAAGGATTGCCTTTTTCATATTTCACATTTTACCTTCTCCTTACCAAAAGGATTGTCTTCTTTATATTTCACATTTTGCCTTCTTCATATTTTATATCTTTGCCTTCTCCTTGTTAAAAGGATTGCCTTCTTCATATTTTACATTTTTTCCTTCTCCTTGCTAAAAGGATTGCCATCTTCATCGCCATCTTTATGTTTCACTTTCACCTTCTCCTGTCCAAAGGATTTGCCCTCTTCCATCTTTCACCTTGTAAAGAGATTCGTCTCCTTGATAAGAGGTTCGCCTTTTTCATCTTTCACCCCATCGAAAGATTCACCTCTTGTTACCTTAATTCATCGTTCATTTTGTCTCACATCTCCTTATTTTCCATCTCTCACATTCCCAGAAGAGTTACCCCATTTAGTTGAAGTATCTCTCCTGTCCCATCACGGTTTCAAGAAATCCGTATGGTTGTTCCCACTCAGGTTAAGGGTCGAAACCTGTATTTTCTGCGAGAGGTCATTAAATTCAAAAGCTGATTTAGTCTCAACAATGAGACGTCCAAGTTCATCCCTTTTTTAAGCTTTAGGGAACTCCATTTTCTTCCTTCTTTCGCAAACCCCTTTCGAATTTGTTCGTTCAAAATCCGAAGGTCCCATCATGGTCTCTTCACTCGAGGATTCTATATGGTTGTCCCCTTCAGGTCAAGGGTTAAGCCTGAACCTCGTGCCTCGAGGTATCTTCCTTTTTCAGGTTTTTGGTTAAACCTGAATCTCGTTCCAAAGAGTTTCCCTCATTTCGATGAGGTGTTCTTCCAGTCCCATCATGGTTCTTCCCATCGAGGAAACCATGCTTTGTATATCCATTTAGGATAGAGTCCTATTTGAGCTTCATCTCATAAAGCATTTTCCAAAAATGTCCCATCAAGGTCTTCATATATTCCTTTCCCCATCCAAATTACATTGATATATCTTCGTCCCATCCAGGTTAAGGGCTAAACCTGAGTCATTCAAAAAGCTGATCTCGCCTCACTTATAAGACTTGATCAAAATTCTTATCTTTTCATCACTTCGGGATCTTCACCCAAAATCCCATCACAATTTTCTCATTTCAATCTATTCAATCGTATTATTTTCGAGGATTTCGTCTCCCCAAAACCATCCAGGATAAAGGTTCTAAGCCTGAGAGGCCATGTTTTCAAAATAATTCCTCCACACCGAGTTCAGATCTGCTAACTGGGGCATTTTCAAAATTTGGAGTGTTGTCTTTGCCACTAAGCTCGGCTTTCAACCGGCTTAATAGCAAAGAGGGGCATCTGTGAACACCCCAAAATTTTCAAAATCTTTTAAATATTCCCTTTTTGCCAATAAATTCATTTTTGAGCAAATGAGTCATTTTTAATCTAAATTCTAGTTCATTTCTCAAGCTTTATTGAAATTAATTTCATTTTATATGTTTAAATTGATTTCGGATCTGGAACCATTGTCCAGATCCAAATCTGAGCCTCGTTGTCCAACTTTTAAATTAAAATTCCAGAAAATACCAAAAATAGTTTTTAAATAGCTCGGACAGTCCATCCGACATCCGTTTGGATCCATCATGTTGTATTTCTCGATTCGAGTGTAAAAACTCAAACATTTTCTCAAAACCTAGGTCCAAATCCCTTCTTCTGAAGAAATTTCCCCAAAATGGTCAGACACTCTCAGAAAAATACTTTTGTAAATATTTCTCAGAGAAACACAAAAAAATTAGTGTTTAATCTTTGTTTTCTTGTAAAATCTTAGATTTTTATTCCAAAAAATACAAAAAAATAAAAATATTGAGAAAAGAACAAAAAAAATCAAATAATAAAAGAAAATTACAAAAAAATGGTTTTTAAAAACTCATTTTTAGAAAAGAACTTTTTAAAAGAGAGGGCTCTTTTTGGAAAAACTCGGAAAAGCCCCCCTCCGTTAACAAAAAACCCACTCTTGCCTCCTCCCCTTTGCTTCCTCTTTTGAAAACCCTCCAGAAGAACTCCAGAAGCTTCTTCTCAACCTCCATCGCCCAAACCCTCCAGCCAAATCCTCATCGCACGCCCCCATGTGCGACCTCCTCACCATCTCCCGTTCATCTCCCAACAACCTCCATCTCCTCCTCTGTAAACCCTCAATCTACAACCGAATCCTCCTTTCTCCACTTTAAGAGAAGCACGAAGAGGAAGGATTCGGGATCGTCTTCACCCCTCCCCTTTCCTGTACATAGCCTCCCCTCTTCTTCCAAGCAGCAGATCCAGCTTCACCCTCTCACCTTCTCCATTACGATCCACCCTTCCCCCATTCTCTTCTTCTTCTTTTCCCTCTTCTTCTCCTTCTTCTTTCCTCTCTACATTCCTTTGGTTTTTTTTGCCCGACCAATCAAAGGAAGCCCTCTTCCAAATCAAGAAAACCATGGAGGCCGGTCATCTTAACAGCAGAACTACGGTAGACCCCCTTTTTTTATTTATTTTCTTCGCTTTTGTTTTTATTCTTCTAGTTTTACCCCCACTAAAGCACCAATGATGATGGTTGAGTTGCTTATCGCAATCTCAATCTACCTTGTGCGACAGTAATCAGAATATTTCATTCTGACATATTTTCATTATTCTTCCTTTTTATTTTCCGATTCCAATCTATTGTTAGATCTATTGATTTGATTTCCTTTTATTAATACGATTTCCTGTCTCAATAACATTTGATCATCTTTATTTCATTTTTTGTATTCCCCTCAGTTTAATCACATTGCTCTTCAATGCATTGGATTAGTTATTTCATTTTTTTTTATTTTATTGGGGTCGTTCATGATTCTTGGTTTTACCTTTTGCTTCAGTATTTTGTTTCATTTTTACTTGTGGTATTCGTTTTGATCTAAATCCAGGTTTTTTTTTTTCTTTGAATCCTGTATATTTTTTTTGTGTTTCGTCATCTCATCTGGTCATCCTTGGTTGTAAAACTCCAACCAAATCACACTCGAAATAAATGGCTACACTAGTATATAATCTGGACTTGTAGTATCGATGTCTGATCTGTTTATAAGGCCCATGGTCAGACTCAATCTAGTGTCAGATTTAATCCTTAATAGCTCGATCACCCTGCTCATATTGGTCGGTTGGAGGCACGGGCCTCAGACCTAACCTACTGCAAGACCAGGTGACGATTTCATGATAAACCCGACATCTGGTCCCACGTTGGCACTAGATTGGGTCTTGCTGGAGAAATCTCGCTCAGCACCATCAATTGTCTATAACGCTGTGATTCTTGGTTTACGCAAAATCCCAAAAGGTTGTGGATGCAGATAACTACTTACATAAGATGACAAAGGTAAGGATGTGTTCCTGATGATTTCTCATATAATACTGTAATTGATGGATGGGAATGTCATAAAATGCTTTCAGGACTCCCAACGATGCAGCTTTCAAAGGCCTTATGTCTAACAGAATAATATGTTGTTCCCTAAATCAATGGTTTATGTAACCAAGGTGATCCAAAGTAGGGGATTGACACATTCAAAAAAGCAGCCTAAGCCCACCTCTGTCGCGAGCATATTGCCAACATTCATAGAGGTATTTATTTTTTTTTTATTTACGTGTGATCATCGACTTATGTGTATCTGGTGTTTTAATTTAATTTGATCCTTCATATATCATTTGGGGAACAACTTTTCTCTAGCATCTGATAGAAGTTTCAAAACTCCATTTCATGATACTGTTAACCATTTAAATTTACCTCTGCAAAATTCTAAAAGGCATTGAAAATAAGGATCTTATAATTGTATTCTCCACTGTTCATTTTATTAATCCATGAAGAGAAGGCTTCTTCACAAGTCTAACCATAATTGTTTATGATTAAGCTGCATTTTCTTCTGTTCTGATATTTTCTGAATTAGATTTTGTAATTTTGATATAACATAGAAAATTATTCTGATATGGCAGATTAAACTGGTTTGATGTGTCGGTTGGAAGTGCCTTAATAGGTCATGTCACATATGTTTCACCCCCTACCTACCAATACATCTGTATCTTCCATGTAGCACTTACCTGTTACTTTTGCACATTAGTATAGCCAATTATATATCCCTTCACTGTATATCGCATGACATCTTCATTTTGTTTCCTGCGTTGCGTTCCACTGTATCATATCTCACCTTAAACAATGTCATCGGCTATGATTTCCTGCACATTGAATTCCAAAGAATGTTGTATGCTTTGCTATGCTACGTGTTCCAGCTGGTGCAGTTATTTTGCAGAAATCTACTTGCCTTTATAGATATCAATGCAAAATTGGCACATCATTAGAGGAAGCATTCTGCTGAAGGTTTAAGTATGCCATTTGCATCCGCATCATCATTGCCTCCCCTACACATGCATGATATCTCTTGCACAGTATCTTGCTGATGATTTTGTAGATCCACACAATTCTTCTCTATTTGGTCTTCATCCAGTAGGATTTATCTTCAAAATTGATGGCAACTATTTAGGAATAAATGCTTAGAAAAGCTCAGTTGTTACACTTCTGACCATTGGAGGTGTTTTGGACTAAAGTTTGTATCTCGGCAAATCAGAGCAAAACAAATGTGCAGATCAGTAATTAGCTCCAGTATGAAGTTTCAAAGTTCGCCTGCTGTTGTCATGGTAAGCCAGGAATTGGGCAAAGGATATTTTCAAAGATCGAGTTCCACACCAGGACTTGGCAACTCAAGTTATAGTTTGAATCACCAAAGAGTTTGAAGTGCACTCGAAACCCTTATAAGTGCCTTGACCCCAGATGATCCAGCTGAAATGAAGTCCAACCGGCCTTGATAAACTCTGATCTTCTTTCAAGGGAGTCTGACAATATCTTTCTTTTTTTGAGTTTATTGGTGGGAATTCATTGATTGTACTGGACTATGTTTCAGTAGCTTTTGGCTGATATACCAATCGCTGAGCAAATAGTTATATAACTTGTTGATCTTTGGTGTATTGGCAGACTGAAGATGACTTCTATGTTCGTTACTATACACTTCAACCTTTAACAGCTCTGTTGCCCAGACTTCCACATAGGGAAAGAATCCTCATCCATGGCCAACAGAGATAGAAATCTAAAGCTTTTGGGTAAGTCAATAGCAATGTTTTGCAGCAGAAATACACTATTTACCAAACCAGTTGCATTGACAAAGCCCTGGTGACAAGCACACAAGCTACAGGTGAGTAATCCGTCAGCCTTTCTTTGGCAAGGTAAGTCTAATTCAGGTTCTAGACAGAGCCAGAACTCTCAAAATAAATATACATATGGATCACTTTCACATTCCAGTCTTCACTCTGCATTCAGATATAATACATCACTGTACTGTTGATATACCCTATACCCACTTTATTGGTTACCTTTACCCATTGTTATGGCTCATTTGTTGTCCTATGTACTTCAAAAGCCATATCTCCATAACACTGCACGACATATCCACTCTGTATATTCCAGATCAAACTTTCATGTGAAACCATATTTATACCTATTAGTTGCATTGTTGATTGGCCTTATATGCTTGCATTACTCAATTTCGTTTGCAAACCCATTTACGTGGCATCTATTTTAATTCATCCTTGCATAGCATCAAATTCCCAGCATTCACATGTCTATTTTTTTTTTTGTTATTTACCTTCCTGTCTCTTGTCTTCTCGCTGCTCAGCTTCATTTTCCCTATTTTCACTGCCATAACCACTTTATTAGCATCATCTGTAGCCACACTTTCACACTCACCCGTGCTTACGGCATTGCATTTCCTCATAGTATATGCCCACAACACCATACCATTTCACCTTGCTGTTCCTGCACTTTCAGGCACATCCTTTCACAATCCCCCCCCCCCTTGTCATGAACATAGCTGTTGTGTGCTCTTTTCCCCTGCACTTTAGCCTATCCCTTGACTGCTGCCCTGAATATTAGATTGCGGAAACTGATTCAACTGCTGACAGTCCACTGGAATTTCCACTTCATTCACATCTTGCTATCAGATTGCGGAAGCTGATTCAACTGCTGACAGTCCACCGGAATTGCCATTTCATTCACATCTGGCTATAAGGTTAGTAGAGTTTGTTGTAAGACTGTGATTCATCGGTTTATATGTCAGTTTTCGGATATGACATGAAGTAGTTGATATGCTAATTCAAAAATCAGTATCTGATTCGCTGCAAAATGTATAGTTTTGATTCAATACTTCACATATATCCTATCTATGGCATGATATCATGGCATATGCCTTCTCAGGTAGATTTTTATTAGCCTAAGGAGTAGCATGCATATACATTCATATATAGATCTTCTCATTAGCTTAGTATATTATAATATTCATTTTCCCATTAGTTTAGGATATTAAACATGCATTTTAGTATCCATTTCCTCATTAGTTTAGAGCATCACTTATGCATTCAAATATCTGATTTCCCATCAGCATGATACATTACATCTTCATTAGCATGAGGTATATGCATGAATATTTTGTCGCTTGTATTTTAAATTCAATATTTGCAATATCTTTCTATAGTTGTTTGTTGCCTGACGCTAACTCTTTTTGCAGAAATCTCTAGAAATGTTGATTTCTCTCTTAGATTAGGATTTCAAATTCAGTTCAAGTTGTAATAAATATCTACTAATGAGAATTCTTTACATTTCTTGTTCTAGATAGAAGGAATGAGCATTGCGAATATCATAAATTGCTTATTTTTCATGCTTTTGCCTTTATTTCTCAAAATCTCACAATGGTGAAACACGAATGGCACGTGCACCATTCCATAAGAGGTGATTAAATCCTAAGTTGATGATTTACATCAATGGCCATAGTCAGGATGTAAACAAGACTTAGGATTTTCATCTTTTATGAAATAACATTGGATCTATACTGGATCCTCTTTTCAAAAATCATCATATTTTCAAATATTTCTTTCTTTTATTAGAGTTTAACTTAAAATTAGTTCAAAATGTATACCAATGGCCATAGTCAGGGTATATTGAGAGTTATATTCATTTTAAACTCTATAAAAGCACAAAAAATGTGTTTTATTCTTCACCTGAATTTAAATATAGATTATTATATAATACATTCAATGACCATAGTCAAGGATGTATTATATTTTTAATCTTATTTCAATTCATGTAAAGAATGAAATATGATTTTCAAAATCCAATTTCAAAATTCTTTAAATTCATAAAATTGCATCATATTTTCAAAAATTCTTTTTTCATAAATCCAAGTGATTCTTTTCTGCATTTCTCAGATCAAATCCTATTCATAAATTCAAATTCAGCTCTATTTTTTCAAAAAAAAGATTCAAGAATTCAATTTCAAAGTCCAATTTGACTTTGAAACTTCAGAATCATCTTGTATTTCAAATTCCAAATTCTATCTCAAATTCAAAGTCCAATTTGTCTTTGAAATTCCGAAATCATTTTTGTATTCAAAACTTTAAATTTCCAATTTAAATTCAAAGTTCAATTTCAAAGTTCAAACTTTGAAGTTTCTGATTCATCAAAGCCAAGTTTACCTCTTATTTTCAAATTCAATAATCAAAGTTTGAGATTGGTTCTCAATCTCAAAGCTTGACCTTTTCTAAATTTTAAATTCAATCTGGGTTTTTTCAAAACCCAGATCCATTTTTCAAAAGATCCTATTTGGACTTTCAAAATCCAAAATCCATTCTAGGATCCAGAATCCAATTTTACCTTGGATCTCAGACTACAGATCCAATTCCATTTTAGGATCCAGAATCTAATTTTACTTTGGATCTAAGACTTCAGATCCAATTCCACTTTTTGGATCTCAGATTTCAGATCCAAATCCATCTTAGGATCCAGAACCCAATTTTAAATCAGATCTCAGATCCCAGATCTTAAATCCATTTTAAGATCCAATTCCATTTCAAAATTTAGATTTCAAATCCAAGTCCATTTCCAGATCTCATCTGAACTTCCTAAATCCATTTCTATTTTTAAATACCATTTGACTTTCTCAGATCCATTCTAAATTTCAAACTTCAAAATCTAAATTCAATTCCATCTCAAGTATTCATTTCCTTTCCTAAATTCAAGTTCAAATTCAAAGTCCATTTCCGACTTTGAAACTTCATTTTTCTTTCATTTCAAAGCTCCAAATCATTCTTTCTCATAGTCAATATTTATTTTTCCAACTCTGATTTACTTCAGAGATCTGATTTATTTTTCCAACTCTGATTATTTCCAAATCAGATCTCTGATCTATCTCAAGTTCTAAGTTAGATTCAATCATTTCTTCACTCCTTTACCAAGTTCATCTCAGAATACTTGGAAATTTCCAAATCAATTTTCAAAAGAGCATGCATCCTTGCATTGCACAAGCATGATTCTTTGTGCATTTAAATCTTTAGGATAAATTCTTAGATGATATTTAGGCAAAGCCAAAGGCACATATTCGATCCTTGGTTCGATTATCCCTGGTAAAGGCGCCAGGAACGGTCGAACCTCGTACCGACGAGCGAATCCCGTCTCTCTATTTTTTCCCGCAATTTTTCAAAACGGAGGCGAGTTAAATTTCTAAATATTTTCAAATAAAGGTCAAGTGAAAACCCGCAAAAGAATTTCTCTCTCTTCTTTCTTTTTCTCTTCTCTTTTTCTTTTCTATCTTTTATTCTTCTCCCTTCAAAAAGGAGGAAAATAGCGGTTAGAAAAGGAAAAGAGAAAGAGGAGAGAGAAACCACAAGAGGGAAAAAATTTTGCGATGACCACACCTTTCCCTGAAAAAAAGAGAAAAGTCAGGACATCTTCAAAATGAAGGATGATGTAAAAAGCTCGAAAAAGTTCAATAACTCAAAAAGAGTGCAAAAAAAGATTATCATGAGAAAACACTCAAATATCAAAACTGCCTAAATTGCCAGAAGTCATCTTTTCTCATGCAAAATTCTTTTATCAATGTCTTTTTACTACTTGCTTTAATGAAATTGAGAATATTTCTTCTTTTCTCATATCAAGGAAATAGATAGCTTCCTTGAAGAAAATCATCATCGCTAAAATTTTGAATTTGACTCTTAAAACCGAGGAGTTAACCTCGTTGGAGGAAATACTCTAGCTAAAAGAGGGAATATCTTTGCACACATTTTCAAACGTTGAAGTCAACTATAAATTTATCTTATTGGCAAAATTTTCTAGATATTCTAAGAAATAAATAAATATTCAATATCCATTTTTGTGCAACCTAGCATTGTTTATATCTTCCAGAAGAGTTACCCCATTCAGTTGAAGTATCTCTCCTGTCCCATCACGGTTTCGAGAAATCCATATGGTTGTTCCCACTCAAGTTAAGGGTCAAAACCTGTATTTTCTGCGAGGGGTCACTAAATTCAAAAGTTATTTCAGTCTCAGCCGTGAGACGCCCAAGATCATCCCTTTTTCAAAGCTTTAGGGAACCCCATTTCCTCCTTTCGCAAACCCCTTTCGGATTTGTTTGTTCAAACTCCGAAGGTCCCATCATGGTCTATTCACTCAAGGATTCCGTATGGTCGTCCCCTTCAGGTTAAGGGTTAATCCTGAACCTCGCCCATCGAGGTATCTTCCTTTTTCAGGTTTCGGTTAAACCTAAATCTTGTTTCAACAAGTTTCCCTCATTTCGACGAGGTGTTTTCTTCCAGTCCCATCATGGTTCTTCCCATCAAAAAATCCATACTTTGTATATTCATCCAGGATAGGATTTCCACTTGAGCTTCATCTCATAAGGCATTTTCCAAAAAAAAAATGTCCCATCAAGGTCATCATATATTTCTTTCCGCATTCAGGTTATTTTGAGATATCTTTGTCCCATCCAGGTTAAGGGCTAAACCTGAGTCATCCCAAAGGCTGATCTTGTCTCACCCACGAGACTTGATCAAAATTCTTATCTTTCATCATTTCGGGGTCTTCGCCTAAAGTCCCATCACGATTTCCTCATTTCTATTATTCAGTTATATCATTTTCGAGAATTTCGTCCCCCCAAAGCCATTCAGGATAAGGTATTAAGCCTGAAATCATGTCTTTCCAAATAAATTCTTCCACACCCAATTCAGATCTGCTGACTGGGGCATTTTTAAAAAAAAAAAAAATTGGAGTGTTTTCTTTGCCACTAAGCTTGGCTTTCAACCGGCTTAGTAGCAAAGAGGGGCATCTGTGAACACCCCAAATTTTTCAAAATTTTGTAAATATTCCCTTTTTGCCCCTGATCCCATTTTTTGAGTAATTGAGTCAGTTTTAAATCTAAACTCCATTTTATTTCTCAATTTTTAATAAAATTAAATTCATTTTATATATTTGACTCAATTTCGAATCCAAATCCAATATCAGAATCCAAATCTGAGCTTTGTCATCCAATTTTTAAATCAAATTCTCAAAATTACCAAAATAACCTTTTTGAAAGGCTCAAACAGTTCGTCCGGTATCCGTTTGGATCCACCGCGTTGTATTTCTTGATTCAAGGTTCAAAACTCGAATACTTTCTCAAAACCTAGATCCAAACCCATTTTCTAAAGAAATTTTCCCAAAATAACCCTGATTTCTAAGAAAACCCTTCTTTTGTAAATATTTTTGAAAATTTTGCAAAATTAGTTTAAAATCCTTAGTTTTTAGAGTTTTATTTCAAAAATACAAAAAAATGTAGAAAGTTTCAAGAAAAGAACAAAAAAAATAAGGAAATTGAAAAAGAAAATACAAAAAATGGCCTTTTAAAAGCACTTGTTTTTTAAAATCAAGTTGTGAAAACACTTTTTAAGAAAAAAACTTGTTAAGGCCCCCGTTTTTGGAAAATTTGATAAAAATGGGGACCCGTTCTGAGAGGGGCCTAACGGCCACCTCCTATAAGATCGACCCTCAGGGGGGTCGATAGCCGATCCACGCTTCACCCCTCCATGGTATTCTTCTCGATCTTCTTCCTTCTCCTTCAGTTTTTTTTCTATTTTCCCCTCCCTCAGAATCTCTGCAAGAATCAGGTGAGAACCTCTCCCCTTTACTTTCTCTGTTTTTGCTTTTTAATTTTTTTGGTTTTCCCCCCATTAACGCACCCTTGGTGGCGTTGAGTTGCTTGTGCAATACCAACCCACCCCTGTGCGAAATCGATGGAACGATCGTGTTCCTACATCTTAAAATTCTTGTTTGCATTGTTATTTTTCATTTTATGTTGATTTCAGTATTAATCAGTGGTGAACCTTCATTTGTTTTTTTTCTTTTTTTTTTCTTTTCTGAATTTCAATCCCTATTCCTGTTTCTTTCTCATTTTAATCTGATTACGATTCTTATTTTGTTTGTCTTGATTCCCGCTTTCCCTTTTACTTCGTTTTGGATTTCTGTTTCTCGGTGGCTTTGATTTCTCTTATCATCGTCATCTATTCCCTAAATCAAGATGGCTTGGTTGATTGTACCTGCATTCCTGGCATTGGATATGAGTGAATGTATTTTCATTTTATATTAGTGGTAACAAGAATGTCTCGCTCTGTCTTGTATGTGTTCTCACCATTTGCATATAATTTTGCATCATAACCACCCATCGTAACACACTGGCCACATCTGGTTCTCTCTGAATGTTGCAAGGCTCTGTAAGAAGTCATAAGGATATCCCTCAATGGTGGTTTTCACGGTGAAAACCACGCTCGAAATGCAATTCGGTGCATATTCTATAGCAAAACCCGATGTGCCTTACCAAGAAACCAATTGCTCTGGTTTACCTTGATTCCTTTTACATCCTCATGGCATCATCACCATGACCTTTTGTATTTGTTACATCGTCCCTTTCTCCCTCAAGTTCTGTATATGGCTACAACATATTTGATTGTAAAGTTCACCTTATAGTGCCATAAGTTAAAGTTTATGCACCTTGCGCAAATTACAATACAGTAGTTCATCTGTACATCTTGTCATCCTATGTCCCCATCTGTATACCTTTGCATTTTTAGCATCACAGGGCTTACTGATTCAGCATGCACCTCCCGACTAAAAACGTAATGCTAGGGATCACGTCAGTTGAAAATTTTGCCGGAATACAACATTCTTCTGAAACATCTCAGTGAAGCAATTGGTGTAATAAGGCTGGTTTGACAGATACAGGATATGAGTTCTCATCGATGACCAACAGAGATTCAAATGCTAAATTGCAAGTAAAATCAAGCAATAGTGGCCACAACAGGAGTGCATTACATCCAATGACAACAAAATTCTGATGCAAGTGGACAAGCTGTAGCTGAAGAGTCTACTGAGATTGTTTACCCAAGTGAGGTTGATCCAAACAAAAATCTGGTCCTGATTTTAGATAGAGGAAGGACTCTCAAGATATGTGAACCACTGGTATAAGCTTTGCAAACAGAGACTGCTGAGATGACAGTGATTCAATGCTTGTTTGGAATTTGCTGAAAGTTCACTTCAGAATCTGGAAGGTTCATACGGCTGCTGTCCTTAATGAGTATTGTGGAACTGTAGAGGTATGTTTTCTTCTTCATATTATCTCAGAAATTTGCTATTGCTATTCCTTCAGAGCCCACCATGCCTTCAAGTCTCCCTTGCTCACCTTAGCATCCCTCCACCTGGTATTCGAGTTGGTGCATCTTGCTGGATAGCCCCATGTGACCTGTGTTTACAATCCAACCTACTGCACTTACTTGCAGCACTTGCTATCACCACTGTTATAGCATCCTTCACAACTTCCATCTTGCATACATCTATTATGAGTTGTTTTGTTTCAAAACCATGCCACTGAGTTTGAAAATCCTTAACACTCATAACAGTTTTTGGCAAACTGCTGTGAATCTTGGATTTTCACTACAGTTTTGCAAACATTGCTTTAAGTTTCAGCTCATTCTCCATTTAGCAATAACCCCCATCATTGGACATCATGTTGTAAATTCTCCAAAAAACTCTTGTCTTGTGTGTGCACAATCATATGAATCTTTTCCAAACACAATATTTCTCATTCTTCTTCCATGTGTTTTGCTTTACAAGAAATATACAGAAGTTGCTGAATTCCTTTTTAGATTTAGAATTCTATCATTTTGATTTCAATGATGTAATAGTTAAACATCAATGAGAATTTTACATTTCCTGCACTAGATTAAAATGTATGAGCATACATTTTCATAGAATTACTTGTTTCATATCATTCTTCCCCTTTATTTCTTAAAAATTCACAAATGGGAACACGAATGGCACGTGCACCATTTTATAAAAGGTGATTAAATCCTAAGTTGATGGTTTGCATCAATGGCCATAGTCAGGATGTGAACAAAACTTAGGATTTTCATCTTTTATGGAATAACACTGGATCCACACTGGGTCCCTCTTCAAAAATCATCATATTTTTTTTAAATATTTTTTTCTTTTATTAGAATTTAGTTTAAAATTAATTCAATATATATACCAATGGCCATAGTCAGGGTATATTGAGAGTTAATTTCATTTTAAATTCTATAAAAGCACCAATATGTGTTTTATTCTTCACTTGAATCTAAATATAGATTATCATATAATACATTCAATGACCATAGTCAAGGATGTATTATATCTTCAATCTTATTTACATTCATTTAAAAGAGTAAAATATGATTTTCAAATCCAAATTCAAAATTTAAATTCATTCATCATTTAGGATAGAACTGCATCATATTTTTCAAAATTCTTTTCAAAATCCAAGTAATCTTGAATATCTTTCTTCAAGTTCTATTCCAAATTCATCAATTCTATCTAATTTTCAAAATCCAATTTCAAAGTCCAATTCGACCTTGAAATTTCAAATTCATTTTATATTCAAAAACCCTAATCAAACTCAAAGTTCAATTTAACTCTGAAATTCTCGATTCATCTTCTAAAAATCCAGATTCAAGCTTCAAATTCAAAGTCTAATTTGACTTTGAAATTCATTTGTATATTCAGAATTCAATTCTCAAATCAATTTTAAAATTCCAAATCCAAAGTTAGATTTTAATCCCAACTTGGATCCAGATTTCCAAGTACAATCTCCACCTTTTTTTGATCTCAGACTTAAGATCCAAAAATCCATCTTAGGGTCCAGAGTCCAACTCTATTTTGGATCTCAGACCTCCGATCCAATTCTATTTTAGGATCCAGAACCCAATTCTACTTTGGATCTCAAACTTCAGATCCAAATCTATTTTAGGATCCAGAATCGAATTTCATCTTGGATCTCAGATTTCAGATCCACTCAATTTTAGGATTTGGAATCCAATTCTACATTGGATCTCAGACTTCAGATCCAACTCCATTTTAGGATCCAGAACCCAATTCTACTTTGGATCTCAGACTTCAGATCCAAAATCCCTCTTAGGAACCAGAGTCCAACTCTATCTTGGATCTCAGATTTTCGATCCTAAACCCATTTTAAGATCCAAAATCCATTTTAGGATTCAGAATCTAATCCCATCTTGGATTCCAGATCCAATTCTATTCAGGACTCAGAATCCAATTTCATTCCCAATTCTAGATTTCAAATCCAATTCTGTTTTTCAGATCTCATCTGAACTTCCTAAATCCATTTCAATTTTTTAATACCATTTGGATTTCTCAAAATCCATTCTGATTTCAAACTTTAAATCTGGAAATTCAATATCACTTCAAATTTCATCTCCTTCTCTTAAAACCAAATTCAAAATTCAAATTCAAAGTCAATTTCTGACTTTGAAAAATTCATTCCTTTTTCTTTTACCTCAACCTTAAATCATTCTTTCTCAAAATCAAGATTTATTCTTCAAACTCTCATTATTTCAAAGACTTAGAACTTCATATATCTTTTCTGATCTATCTAAAGTTAGATTCAATCATTCAGAAATCATTTCTTCATTTCATTATCAAGTTCATCTTAGAACACTTGGAAATCTTCAAAATATCTTTTAAAAAGAGCATACATCCTTGCATTGCACAAGCATGACTCTTTGTGCATATAGATTTGGAGTAAATTCTTAGATAATATTTAAGCAAAGCAAAAGGCATAGATTCGATCCTTGGTTCGATTACCCTTGGTAAAGGCGCCAGGAACGGTCGAACCTCGTACCGACGAGCGAATCCCGTCTCTCCATTTTTCCGCAAATTTTAAAAAAACAGAGGCGAGTTAAAATTCTAAATATTTTCAAATTAAGGTCAAGTGACACCCCGCAAAAGAGTTCCTCTCTCTCTTCTTTTCTTTCTTTTCTCTTCTCTCTTCTTTTCTCTCTTTTATTTTTCTCCCTTTAAAAAAGGAGGAAAATAGAGGTCAGAAAGGGAAAAGAGAAGGAAGAGAGAGAAACCACAAGAGAGGAAAAATTTTGCGATGATCACAATGTGGTAGGGGGGCACGAACCCAAATAAGTGGTCCAGTTGTGAGGCTCTCTCCCGAACTATGGTTCAGTGAGACAGCCCAGCAACGTGAAGACCGAGACAATATAGGTAGGGATGTTTTTCAAAAACATGTTCAACATGCAGATAAAACCAGAAAGCTCTAATGCAAGTCCTAAAGAAGATAGAATTTAAATGAATAGAAGCATACACTTGCATACATTGTTTGCATTCAATCCCTAGAATTGAGGAGAGTTGTATTTAAGACCTAAGTCTAATGTGAACATGGAATAATCTCCTCAATATGGTCCTACCAAACCATACTTAGATCCTATATGCAATGATGTTAGCTTAGGACAGAGTCTAGGCTCCTAAGGTTTGCATGGAAATGAAGCTGACATTTAAAAGAATAAAGACTTAGACAATATCAAAGCAAAGCAAAGGCACAAATTCGACCAGACGAAGACATGTCCCATCACAGTCGCCAAAGCTGTGATCATCGCAAAAAAATTTCCTCTCTTGTGGTTTCTCTCTCTTCCTTCTCTTTTCCTTTCCAACTGTGATCATCACAAAAATTTTCCTCTCGTAATTATTCTCTCTCTTCCTTCTCTTTTTCCTTTCCAACCTTTATTTCCTCCTTTTTCAAGGGAGAAAATAAAAGACGAAAAGAAAAGAGAGAAGAGAAAAGAAAGAGATAGAGAGAGAGGAAATCTTTTGCGGGGTCTCACTTGACCTTAATTTTGAAAATATTTGAGAAAATAACTCACCTCCGTTTTGAAATATTTGCGGGAAAATTGGGAGACGAAATTCGCTCGTCGGTACGAGGTTCGACCATTCCTGACGCCTTTACCAGGGGTAATCGAACCAAGGGTCAAATTCATGCCTTTTGTTTTGCTAAGAAATTATCTAAGAAATTTTTTTCTAAGTCTAAATGCGCAAAGAATCATGCTTGTGCAAATGCCAAGATGTATGCTCCTTTTGAAAATGATTTGAAATTTTCCAAGTGTTTCTGAGATGAATCTGATGATAGAGTGAAGAAATGGTTTTTAACTCAGAACTTAAGATTAAAGTTCTAAGTTTTTGAAATAATCAGAGCTTGGAAGAAATAAATCTGGACTTCGAAAGAAATGATTTTGAAGATGAGATAAAAGGGAGAAGAAAGAAAATCTCAGAGTCATAAATGAACTTTGAATTAGAATAAAGCTGAAATGGAATTGAATTCTAACTTTTGAAGTTTGAAATCAGAATGAAATGTCGGAAATCTAAATAGAATTTGAGAAATGGGATTGATTGGAAAGTTGGAGTTCAAGATGGAATTTGAATCTGAAGTCTGGATTCTAAATTAAGATAAAAAAATTGAATTCTGGATTTAAAATCCAAAAATGAGAATTGGATTTGAAATCTGGGATGAAATGAAATTGGATCTGAAATTTGAGATTTAATGGTGAAGTTGGACTCTGAATTTTAAATGGAATTGGATCCAAGATTTGGCATCCAAGATGGAATTCGGATCTGAAGTCTGAGATCCGAGGTAGAATTGTGTTCTGGATCCTAGAATGGATTTGGATCTGAATCTGAGATCCAAGGTGGAGTTGGGTCCTGGATCCTAGAATGGATTTGGATCTGAATCTGAGATCCAAGGTAGGATTGGGTTATGGATCCTAGAATGGATTTTGGATCTGAATCTGAGATCCAAAATGAAGTTGGATTCGGGATCCTACAATGGAATTGGATCTGAAGTCTGAGATCCAAAGTGAAGTTGGATTCTCGACCCTAAAATAGAATTGGATCTGAAGTTAGAGATCCAAAGTGAAATTGGATTCTGGACCTTAAAATGGAATTGGATCTGAAATTTGAGATCCAAAGTAGAGATTATACTTGGAAATCTGGATCCAAGTTGAGATTAGAATCTAACTTTTGATTTTTTTTGGAATTTCAAAATTGATTTTGAGAATGAATTTCAAAGTCAATTTGGACTTTGAACTTGAATTTGGAATTTATAAAATGAATCAAGTTGAATTTTAAACTTTGGATTTGATTTCAAAGTTTGGATTTTAAGAAATAAGATAGAATTGATAAATAGGGATTTGAAGAAGAGATATTCACAATCACTTGGATTTTAAAAGGAATTTTTGAAAATATGATGCAATTCTATCCTAAATGATGAAATGAATTTAAAGAATTGGAAATTGGAATTTGAAAAGCTATTTCATTCTTTAAATGAGTTAAGAATGAGATTGAAGATATAATATATCCCTAACTATGGTCATTGAATATATTATATAATAATCACATTTAAATTCAAGTGAAGAATAAAATACATTCTTGGTGCTTTTATAGAATTTAAAATGAAATTAACTCTCAATATACCCTGACTATGGCCATTGGTATATGTGTTGAATTAATTTTAAATTGAATTCTGATAAAAGAGGAAAATATTTAAAGAAAATATGATGATTTTTGGAAAGGGTCCAGTGTGGATCACAGTGTTATTTTATAAAAGATAAAGATGCTAAGTTTTGTCCACATCCTGACTATGGCCATTGATGTAGATCATCAACTTGGGATCAATTATCTCTTACGAAATGGTGCACGTGCCATTCGTGTTTCACCATTGTGAGAATTTGAGAAATAAAAGCAAAAAGCATGAAAATGAGCCATCCATGATATTTACAATGCTCATTCATTCTATCTAAAAGCTGAAAATGTAAATATTCTCATTAATACCTAGCTATTACATCATTGATATTGAAATTTACAGTTTCTAAAGCTAGAAAAGACAATGACATCTTCTATATATATTCCCTGCAAAACAAGGCATAACATACATAAGGAGTTAAAATGCTATCTTGGGAATAAGGTGGACAAAACCATATCTAAATGATAAAATGGGCATTAGACTATTTATATGACATGCTGGGCCAATGGGAGAATATAGATTTGGAATGCCTATGGATGTTAGTAAGAGATTGCTCATGAATTGCTTAAACAAAAGGCTTAATGCATGTTGCATCTACCTATAATGCTCACGCTAAATGAAAGGGGTATTGTGGCTTAGTAGAGCAAAGGGGTGGGATATGAATGGTATGGGATAGATATATAGAGGTTGTAGTGAGGATGTATGAAAGTAGGAATATATAATGTAGGTACAACAATAGTGAAGTATGGCAAAGTGGTGTAAATGCAAGAAGAGTTATTATTATATCAGTGTTGTGTAACATCTGATGTAGATGAGTGATGGGGTATGCACGTAGGTAACGAATGATATATATGGGATGCAAGATGGTTATTGGGAATAGATGGGGTGATAAATATGAACCTATATTGATGCAGCAGTGAGTAGATGCTATGTTGGAGGATGGAAAATGTATGAGAAAGTGATATTGAACAAGTAAGTGGGATGGAATATTTCACCCATTGAAGGCACAACTGAGCTTACTGCAACATCATTCAATTCTTTTCCAGATTCTTGCTAGACTTCAAGGCTATATTGGCAATGGTCAGGGCCCTAAAACCATTAGCAAGGCAAAGATCTCTATGGTAGCCAGCACTACCAGACCAATGTGTCATATGCAAGGACTTATCACCTACCAGAGATGAATTTCAAGGTATGAAAGACAATATTATCTAATAATGATCTCTGACAGTTGAAGGCTACAACCTCTGTGCTGCATGGTGGTATCTAATTGACCCCACGAAGTGATGGAGCTGGAATGGAACTTCTAGCGTCAGAGGAGTTTTGTACAGGGAATTAAATTCCTATGAGATTTAAACAAAACACTTCAGCTGAAAATCGAAAGAAGCCATTTTGTATAATTGACAAACCAGAACATGATGGTATTCCTATGATCGAGAACCCAAATAACCTGCTGACTACCAGCAACAACATCCTTTGGTTGTGGCCTTCATCCTTTCTCACTAACAGGCTGTCACCAACTATTGGAGATAGATGTCAAAGGATATTTGTTGGTTAAGTTATGGATCATACTGTGGAGCTGGTGGGTTGTAGAGATAATAAGTGGCAGGATAAAGGTGGTGATCGTGAAGACATGCTAACAGGGAAGTGACAGTAGTGAGTTGAAATGCTGCCATAGGGAGCAGAAGTGGAATGGGGTGTATGATGCACGATGAATAGCAGTCTACTGTGTACAAAAGATGTTGTGGCTGCTGACAAATTGTAAGTGTGTAAAAAGGTGAATAACAATGAACGTATGTAAGTACTAAAAAAAATGATGATAAAAGAAAATTATCCCTTGCACACAGCACCAACAATATCCCCTTTATGATTCCTAAAATCATGAACATAACCCACAATGGACCCTGTAGAACATGCTTGTTGCTAATCAAGGGAAAGGCATGCACTTACGCCAGTTTAAAGAATCACTGAACTGACCTCAATGAATATTATGGCTGAACCAACAAATTATTCCAAATCTTGACAAGAGAAATATCATAGAGCATTAATAAGTTGAAATCTTCATAATATTCCTATGTCATGATAACAAAAGAATGGGGATGGAGAGATATGATCACCCTGAACTAGCATTAGCATGACCTCAACTTAAACAAATGTCTTTAGCATGGTGTGTGTTCAAATGAGTAATGTTGTCAACGATGTGCAAATGTGCAGGTGTAGGTAACAATGAGTGCTAACGTTCATTAGATGTAGAGTGTTCTAGAAATTTTCAGAGAGTCAAACATCTTTTCCAACCAGGGAACAATGCTATGCTGGAAAATATAGAAAATGATAACAAATATTTTCTCCCTTCAGCCAGCTTCACATCCCCAAAATTCAGAATTGAAAGCTTGCAAACCAAAAAAAAAAATAGACATATCTACATGTTTTTTTTTTGTTTTTTTGTTTTTACCAGGAAATATTCGTGCATCTCCACCCAATTTTTTTTTAATAATATTCAGATGTTATAAGAAATCTCTTGAAAACCCAGCAAATTTTGGACAAAATACATAAGCTTTGAACAGATCACGAATGTTATATTAGACTAAATGCTTTTATTGGGTACGAAAATGCATAAAAGACTGATATTCCTAAGATTTCTCGATGTGCCAAACCAATAAACTTTTGAGGACCCCAAGGGTCCATCTGAAGAAAATTTTACAGCCTAATCATTAGACATGCTCTATCTTATCCCCTAACTTACAAAGTTGCATCATAATCAGAATAGCAAAACATTCTCTAGTAATGAGGCTTTTGGGTTATGCCCCAACGGTGGATAAAGATTTACAATCTATGAAAGCCACAGCTACGAGTTTGGAATGATAACCAAGCTATAGGGGGAAAACGAAATGGTACATGCTTTTAAAGGTAGCTATAGGCATTGCCTTTTTTTTTTTTTTAGTTACATGCTAATAGCCCAAACTTAAAAAAAATAAGAGGTTCAGAAGGTGTATAATTAGGAAACACCAGATGCATTGTGAGTAAAATGATCATGAAGGAAATATGTATGCTGATAACCATTTTCTCCACTCACCGAGATGGATTGGTCAGAAGTTGCAAAATCACGATTGGACTCATGCTCAGAAACCAAAAAGTCTTCAGTACAGTGGATCCAAACATGCCTATCGGGAGGATAACAGGGTTTGCTAAGAGTTAAAAGGCTCTAGTGCATACCTTAAAGATGGATCCCTTTCTGCTGGAGGAGGAATGGACTACATCTGATTAGTACAGGAATGAAGTAAAATACAGAAATCACAAAATCGCATAAATAGCGGACATCAGCACAAACATGGGGATGGGCAAGATGTTGTAGAAATATAACCGTAAATGAGATGTAAAAAAAAATGCAAAATTACAAATTAAGAAATGATGCATGATGTTGGATGGACTTAAGATAATAAAGAAATAAAAAAAATATGTGAATGCCAAATGATTGAAGCATAACACAGATACTAGATGCTAAATTTATTCAGAAACGAGAATCTGGCCTATATGACCATATGAATATGGAGTGAGGCACAAATCTATTGGTAGAACATGATAAATCATCTCAGAAAATACCAAATCACATAATGATATCTACAGAATATGAATCACAGGACAAATATCTCTGAAAATACCAATCTCCCCATGAACGGCATCTTCCAATCACAACTCGCAGAGTTGTGATCCCAGGAAACGCGAACCGCTAAAATGGATCAGCAATTCTCAAATCGCCATTTGCAGAAACATATGAAAGAAAAGTAAAGAAGAAAAAAAAATGAAGAATAACAAAAAGGGAAATGATCTGATGAACTGCAAAAAGGAGTATTAAGCCTAAATAATATAAATAAAGGAGCAAATTGCGGAAAACAATGAAGTAATTTGCAACGAATTATAAAGATAGAGGAGAAATGTTGGAATGTATACATTCCAGTAATGTTACACACAGATAGACCGACATTGCTATAAGCAACTCGATACTCTCCAAGGTGTTTTAATGCAGGCGATAGGAAAAATCAGTAAAAGAAAATAAATATGAAGAAGGAAGGTGAAGGACCCTTACCGTAGTTTTACAGAGTTTTGCGAAGGGAGGGATTCTCCTTTTCCTTCTCGTGGAACTCCTTTCACCTTCTTGCAAGGGAGATGCTTTGGGGAAGGACCGTTCTACAATGCCTTGCAAAGGAAAAGTCTCAGGAAGGAAAGGGGAAAAGCGGGTGATTCGAGCAACGAAAGGTAATGGGTGGATTGATGATCGGATTGGGTGAATAGTGGATGCCTTTAGCCTTCCTCTGTGGTTACTTATATAGGAGATGGAAGAAGGATCTGGAAGAGGGGGGGGGGGAGATGGTTCGTTGAGAATCGATGGTTGAAAAAGGAGGAAGAAGATGATCGAATGGTCGATCATCTTGAGAAAGAGGAGTTTGTTGAAGATCAAGGGTAGAAGGAGAGAAGATCGATCGAGAGGATGAGGAAGGCGATGAATGGTGAAGAGAACTGGCCGAAGGAAGGATCGAGAAACGACTTCAGGGTCAGAGAGAAAGAGAGAGAGGGCTTCTGCGAGTCTTGCCCCGGAAGGCTTTTCTCAAAATTTTCCATAAAAGGGGTCTTTTTAAAAGTTTTCCTCAAAAAGGGTTTTCAAAACCATTTTTTGTAATTTTCTTTGTGTTTTAAATTTTTGTTGTTTTCTTTGGCATTTTCTATATTTTTTTTTGTGATTTTGGAATACATTCTAGAATCTAAGCAAAATGAGGGATTTAAAAACTATTTTTTTTGTATTTTTGAGAAATATTTACAAAAGAGGGGTTTTCTCAAAATTCAGTGTTAATCTTTTGAAATTTCTTCAGAAAATAGGTTTGGATCCAGGTTTTGAGAAAATATTTGAGTTTTTTTTTAACCTTGAATCGAGAAATACGGAGCTGTGGATTCAAACGGATATCGGATGGACTGTCTGAGCCTTTCATAAATTATTTTTGGCATTTTTGTAAATTTTGATCAAAATTTGGATAACGAAGCTCAGATTTGAATTTTAACACTGGATCCGGATCCAGAATCAAGTTGGATACATTAATATGGAATTTATTTCAGAAAATCTGAAGAACAACCGAATTTTGGCTTTGAAATTGCTTTTATCTTCTCAGAGAACGAGGGCCAGGGGTAAAAGGGTCATTTTGAAAAACCTTTGAAAAATTTGGGGTGTTCACAGATGCCCCTCTTTGCTACTAAGCTGGTTGAAAACCGAGCTTAGTGGCAAAAATAACACTCCAAATTTTTAAAATGCCTCAGTCAGCAGATCTGAACTGGGTGTGGGAGAATTAATTTGAAAATATGACCTCTCAGGCTTAGAACCTTATCCTAAATGGTTTTGGGGAGACGAAATCCTCGCAGATGATATGATTGAGTAGAAGATGAGGAAATCGTGATGGGATTTTGGGTGAAAATCCCGAAATGGTGGAAAATCAGAATTTTGACCAGGTCTCATGGGTGAGACAAGATACTCTTTTTGGGAATGATTCAGGTTTAGCCCTTAACCTGGATGGGACGAAGATATATCAAAAATGAATTGAATGGGGAAAGAAATGTATGAGGACCTTGATGGGAAGAAATATGATGGGACTGGAAGAAAATGTCTCGCTAGAATGAGGAATCTCGTTGGAACGAGTCTCAGGTTTAACCCAAACCTGAAAGGAAGATACCTCGTGAAGTGAGGTTCTGGGTTAACTCTTAGCCTGAATAGGAAATCTACCATACGGATTTCTCAAATGGAGAAACCATAATGGGACCTTCAGAATTTGGACGAACAAATCCGAAAGGGATTTTTGCGAAAAGAGAAATATAGGGTTCCCTAAAGCTTTGAAAAGGGGAAGAAATTGGGCGTCTCATTGCTGAGACTAAAATAGCTTTTGAAATCTATGATCTTTCGCAAGAAATTTTAGGTTTGATCCTAACCTGAGTAGGAAATCTACCATACGGATTTCTCAAATGGAGAAATCACGATGGGACCTTCGAAATTTGGACGAACAAATCCGAAAGGGGTTTTACGAGAGGAGGAAAATATAGGGTTCCCTAAAGCTTTGAAAAGGGATAGAAATTGGGCGTCTCATTGCTGAGACTGAAATCAGCTTTTGAAATTGATAACCTCTTGCAGAAAATTCAGGTTTTGACCCTTAACCTAAGTGGGAACGACCATACGGATTTCTCGAATGAAGAAACCATGATAGGACAGAAAGAGATACCTCTCCTGAATGAGGAAGCTCTTTTGGAAGATATAAACAATGCTAGGCTGCATCAAAATGGATATTGAATATTTATTTCATTCTTGGAATAGCTAGAAAATTTTGCCTATAAGATAAATTTATAGCTGATTCAAATGCTTGGAAATGTGCACGTATGTGCAAAGATATTTCCTCTTTTACCTAGAGTATTTTCTCCATCGGGGTTAACTCCTCGGTTTTAAGAGTCAAATTCAAAAGATTTTAGCGCTGATGATTTTCTTCAAGGAAGCTATCCATTTCTCTGATATGAGAAGAGAAGAAATATTCTTAATTTCATAAAAACAAGTAGTGAAAAGATATTGATAAAGGAATTTTGCATGAGAAAAGGTGACTTTTAGCAACTTTGGCAGTTTGATATCTGGGTGTTTTCCCATGATGATCCTTTTGCACTTTTTTTGAGTCATTGAACTTTCTCAGGTTTTTTACATCATCCTTCATTTGGATGTATTTTGACTTTTCTCTCTTTTTCAAGGAAGGGTACGTCACAAACTCCTTCATCTTGGAGATGTTCCGATCCTTCTTTTATCTCAGGGATTCTATTTATGACATTGGCTCAAAAGGTCTTTAGATGTTAGCAGAAATCAAATATCTTTTAGGGTTTGTCGGTAGGTTCACCACACTCGCCTTCATCTCGACGGTGATCTGAACTTTCCCTGGAAGGATCCTTCACAAACTCCTTCATCTCGAAGATGATCCAAATCTTCTTTGGCCCCGGGGGTCTGCTCGCATATTCGTCTTCATCTTGACGACAATTGAGAGATCCCTTTTGCAGATATTTGATTGCAGCTTTAAAATGGATGAGAAGATATGGTTTGAGTGAATTCCTTTTATAGCTCAAGATATTTCCACTGCCTGATTGCCAGAAAGTCGTCTTAAAACATGCGTCATAGCCATGATCAATAACAAATCTCTTCTGGCTTTTCAACATCATTGAATATTTCTTTCACTGATCATATCGAGGACATTTCTTACATCCTTTTGGTTGATCAACAGGAAAAGATTTGAATTTTACCTCTTTTTTGCAAAAAGTTTCACCTTTTTTGGAAAGAAATATTAGAGGTAATCTGAGGAAATTCTTTTTGTGTAGTCTGACTTTTAGAATCAACTAATGCTTTTAGCAAATCGGCAAAGTTTTCACGAATTTCTTGTGAAATAATCACTCAATATAGATTTTGATGAGACATTTAGCTGTAATTTAAAGAAATGGTGTAAGAATCAGACTTTAGAAAACTTGACTGATGAAATACATCAGGTTTTGAACATCCCGACCAGTTATGAGGAACTGGATTTTGATAATCCCGACCAGTGAAAAACACTGGATTTCAAATCCTGACCAGTTATGAGAACTGGATTTCAAAATCCCGACCAGTTATAAAAACTAGATTTGAAAATCCCGACCAGTTATGAAAACTGGATTTGAAAATCCCGACCAGTTATAAAAACTGGATTTGAAAATCCCGACCAGTTATAAAAACTGGATTTAAAAATCCCGACCAGTTATAAAACTGGATTTGAAAATCCCGACCAGTTATAAAACTGGATTTGAAAATCCCAACCAGTTATAAAACTGGATTTGAAAATCCCGACTAGTTATAAAAACTGGATTTGAAAATCCCGACCAGTTATAAAACTAGATTTGAAAATCCCGACCAGTTATAAAACTAGATTTGAAAATCCCGACCAGTTATAAAAACTGGATTTGAAAATCCCGACCAGTTATAAAAACTGGATTTGAAAATCCCGACCAGTTATAAAACTGGATTTGAAAATCCCGACCAGTTATAAAACTGGATTTGAAAATCCCGACCAGTTATAGAAACTGGATTTGATAATCCCGACCAGTTATAAAACTGGATTTGAAAATCCCGACCAGTTATGAAAACTGGATTTTGAAAAAGGTTTTATCTGAAGGCTTGAGAGTGATGGAATTTTGGGAGATTATAACCCGAGGATTGAGAAAATGATGAAATGTTGAAGATATTGCAACCAAAGGTTGGGAAATTGATAGAGTTTGAGAGATTGAAGAACTTGAAGGTTTGGAAATGATAGAATTAAGGAGTCGCACCCTAAGGGTTTGATCTTTTGGAATACACGACCAGCGGGAGCTGGATCTTTTGGAATACAGGACCAACGAGATGCTGGATTCTTTGGAAATACATGACCAGCGAGATGCTGGATCTTTTGGAAATACATGACCAACGAGTGTTGGATCTTTTTGGAAATACATGACCAACGAGATGCTGGATCCTTTGGAAATACATGACCAACGAGTGTTGGATCCTTTTGGAAATACATGACCAATGAGTGTTGGATCTTATGGAAATACATGACTGGCAAAAGCTGGATCTTTTGAAAATACATGAAGTTTTGGGAAATTTAAGTCAGAACTTGAATTTAGAAGGAGAAAGGCCTTTGGTCAGAAGACTGATTTTAGAAGGTTACCGGCGTGAGAACCAGATTTTCCAAATGAGCTCAATTTTGAGAAATAACCAGTGCAAGAACTGGGTTTTAAAGATGAGCTAGATTTTCAAAATGAGTTTTTAGAAGATAATTCAGGATTTATCCCCTTATCCTGAACGGGGGAAAATAGTAAAATAATACCTCATTGAGAGGAGGCATCAGGTTTATCCCTTATCCTGAAAGGGTATTTTTAAAGATAAAGGTAGAGGAAATTTTAATAAGATTGAAAATTTTGTTAAAACTTGACATAGATGAGCATTAGCTTGATGTAAATTTGATCAAACCAAAATGAATCAAATGAAATGAAAATAATAAAGACCACAAGATCAATTGAGAATTAACAAACTTTGAGGAAAAGAGCTTTCGTCTAATCCTGCCTGCGTATGATGAAAGAAGATGATTATAGATCAATAAAATGCCCCAGTATCATGGAGAAGAATATAAGAATTGATAGAAGACTATTGTTTTATTGAAATGGCTCTTTGAATTGTACAAGAGGCTTTAGAATGAAAATTCTAAGTATAAAATTTCTTCAAATGCAGAGCATTGATGGGATCTGGCATTTCCACTCCGTCTGCGTTGATTAGACGATATGAATTGCGAGAAAGTGCTTCCTTAACCACATAAGGGCCCTCCCAATTGGGTGACCACTTGCTCCGTGGTCGATGCTTGAGATGAGCCGTCGATCTGAGCACCAAATCATTAACTTGAAATCTTCTCTCGATGACGGACTTGGCATAGTGTCGAGCTATCCTCTGTCGATAACCTTGAGCATGCTCTGCTGCCTTGAGCCTTTTTTCATCTAGTAGATCCAGCTGCACCAATCTCTGCTGCTGATACTGATCAAGTGGCAGTTCTATAAGTGAAGCAAATTTGAGAGCGGGCTTTTGGATATGGAGAGGCAAAACCACTTCAGTTCCGTAAACAAGTTCTGAAGGAGTGGCATTGGTCGGGGTCCGAATGGTGGTTCGGTATGCCCAAAGTGCATCATGAATTTTCTCATGCCAGTCTCAATCTGTTTTCACAGTCCTTTCCAAAATACGAATTAAGATTTTATTGGTAGCCTCTGCTTGGCCGTTCCCTTGAGGATAATAAGGAGCTGAGAAATGATGGAAAATTCTGAATTTAGAACAAAATGTTTTCATCCTCTCATTTTTAAAATGAGTTTCATTGTCTGAAACAATGTCATGTGGTATGCCGAAGCGGCAAAGAATATTCTTGTGAATGAAAGAAACCACATGGCGGCCTTCTATTGTGCGTAGAGTAACAGCTTCAACCCATTTTGTGAAATACTCTATCGCAACTAGAAAGTACTTGTGGCCGTTGGAAGCAGAGGGAGAAATCGGGCAGACGACGTCGAATGTTGTAAACACCCCAAATTTTCAATCACCTCCCCGACATCTCCACCAAGCATCAACATCCAGCCTCTGAAATCGCTGGAGGGCAAAATGGTCATTTTCTGAGCCGGACCTTGCAAAAGTCCAAATTTCATCTGCAACTCTCAAAATTTCTCTAATTTCAGCTCAGATGTTCAAAATTTTACTCCTGACAGGAGACAGACATCTCCAAGTCTTGATTCAAGATTGCATTCCATAAGACATGACATTGCATATCATTGCATGAGCATTTCAAATCACTGCATTGCACAGCATGTCATTTCGAGGTCCAGAACTCTTGATTTCAAAATTTTCAATCCAGATTAGAATTTCAACTCTTTTCAAAATTGATTTCAAAACCCTGGGTCTTCAAAATTATCAATTTTTCCCATTTTACCCCCAGGACTCTGAATTTCAAAATATTTCCTCAGGAAAACCATCTGGATAGTTTTCAATATGGATTTGAGTCACTTCACCTCAGATTTTGCCCTTTTTGACAATTTCAAATATCTTTCTTTTACAAAATCGCCCTACAAGGGCCAACTCTTTCCAAAATTCCTGTTTTGCCCATTAGTCCAGATTTTATGAAAATTCCAAAAAGAAGTTGTTGTTTTATCCTTATTTCAATAAAGAAGCAATGTGGGACCCACACTGAGGTGGTGTCACACAAGCTTTTCTTTTGAAAATTTGAATTTTGAAAAACCCAAAAATATAGGAGCCTTGTCCCCTGGATTGGTGCCACTTGTCTTTTCTCTCTCCTCCCATTTACATGCCATGTGTCAGCATAGGGTTCACCTAGAGTCGGTGCCACATGTCACCCTCCCTCTTCTGCCAAGTGTCAGTGTGGGGGCTACCTTAAGAAGCTGCCACATGTCTGCCATGTGTCAGTATCCATCCTGCGCCAAGTGTCATTTCAAAGACTACCAGGAGATGCCAAGTGTCATAGGTTGTCCTGTCTAGAAAAAGTGGAGTTTGTCTCCTCTGAGGTGGCGCCACTTGAAGTGTGTCTCCTGCAGGGGACACGTGTCAACCCCTCCTTCCTTCTAGAAAAGTAGCCCGACACATGTCCTCCCCCTATTTTTTTCAGAAAAGTAGGAAACATGTGTCACTCCTAAATTCCTACAGAAAAAGTAGGCTTGTCTCCTCTGAGGTGGCGCCATCTGGAGTGTCTCCTGCAGAGGACACATGGCAAGCTCTCATTTCCTCAGAAAAAGCAAGTGCCATGTGTCATTTTCTGCTTTCTTCAGAAAAGCTAGAATTCAAATATTCAAAAATTCCCATAGGTGGCGAAAATCAAGAACTCCTACCTTTTTTCATCCTGTCTGAGATGGCGCCACATGGCTTGGCCCACCTTCTCTCCCCTCTGCCACGTGTCATTCTCTGCTTCTTTCAGAAAAAGTAGAGGACACATGTCTTCTCCCTACCTCTTTCAGAAAAGTAGGAGACACATGTCACTCCTGGCCTTCTTCAGAAAAAGCAAACCATTTAAAATTCAAACAGGGCACTAGGTGGTGAAAATCCAGAGCTCTGATTTCCCAGATGGCCTATGAGAGTGCCACATGTCACTGCCCTCTTTTTCCTCCCTCTTGCCACATGGCATTGTAGGAGCCACCCTGAGGTGGCGCCACATGTCCATCCTCCATTCCTCCAGGGCCAACCTCCATTTGAAATTTGAATTCTCCTCTGAGGTGGCGCCATCTGAAGAACCTCCTCCAGCAGGCTGACACTTGGAACCATCCTGGACTGCCACATGTCCAGATCTCCTTTCACCAGAAAAAGCAAAATTCAAATTCCTCTGAGGTGGCGCCTTCTGAGCCCACTGCTCTGTCTTTCTGACATGTGTCAAACACCTTTTGAGGTGGCACCATTCCAGGACTCCACTTGGCTCCATTTTTATTTTTTATTTTATTTTTAATAAAGGTAGCCCACCATGAGGTGGCGCCACCTGAAGACTCCCTACAAAAAGTGAATTTGAAATTCAAACTCCAAGAGAGCACCCTCTGAGGTGGCGCCTTCTGGGAGCTCCCTGCAGAGAGAATCAAGCAAACTTTTGAAAAATTCCAAATTCCCCCTGCTGAGGTGTCTCACCCACAAAATTTCCATTTTTTATTTTTCTCAAAAATTAAAACACCTTTTGAGGTGGCGCCACCTGAGGGCTCCCTGCAAAAGACAAATTCGAATTTCAAACCCCTCAGATGACACCCCCTGAGATGGCGCCACATGGAGGGCTCAGATTGAACCTGTTTGAATTTCAAAAATTTTCAGAAAAATTATAAAAACAAGGGTTCACGCCCAGCCTAGAGGATCATTTTTTTTTAGCTCTTGTGAATCTGCAAAATCCGACCTAGCCTTCCTAAAATCCGATTTGGAACTTTGGAAATCGTGCCCCCTTTGGCTCATTGAAGAAAGGTGGAGTAGAGCTCGTGCTGTGGCGAATTCGATTCCAACAGAGGTCGATTTTTGTGAACCATCCGAAGCTTGGAGCGAAGGACGAAGGAAGCTCGTGATAGCTGCCCATTTCGCAAGCTCCTACGCTGCCTAACGAAGCAAGGTGCACCTCTTTTCCTCTTGATTTGATTTCATAATTCGATTCGGGAGTCGTTTGAAGAAAGAGCTCATCCGAGAGATGGATTGAGCTATTCTCATAAAACGACATACATAAAAATATTCAATTATGCTTCCTTGATGATTTTTATCATTCATGCATTTATCTAGATTTAATTTGCATTTTATTTCATTTATTTAGCACATTTCATGAATTAATTAGGATTAATTTAGGATTTATTTCAATTCTGCTCATTTTCAGTAGTTCTCTGTTTTTGTCAGTCAGTCCACACGTAATTTCATGCATTTATTTTTTATTAAAACTCCCAAAAAAATCACGGAATGCGCCCTTATGTATCCCTGAAATTTTGCCAAAAATTCGGAGGCATTTGAATTTGTTTACTGCGGTAAACATTCAAAATGGCAAGTCGGGTTTTTTTACCCGGGATACGTTTTGAAAATCATTTTCCGACTTGTAAAATCGAGATATCCCTCATGGGAGACCCGATTTCTGATCCGAAAGATGTTTTGAACTCGGGAAAATGTCTAGTTTTTAACATGATGTTATCAGATTTTTTTTATTTTTTTTAATGTATCAAAAAAATCCGAGATGTCGGTACACGTGTCAGAGCCTAATTTGGGCCTCTGAGATCTTGGATCGACTTAGGTCTATGGTTTCTCTTTGTGTGTTGCTCCAAATCCGAAACTGTAAAAAGTGAAAGTGGTGTCCGAGATGTCCTTTGTTTGAATCTGAAAGCCTGTGATTTTTAGAACAGTGTTGACCCTTGCTTCGGATTTTGTTTGTCAGCCTCTTTTTTTGCTACATTTGTCTGTTCTGTTAGTTTAGGCAGAAATAGTTATATTTTTATTTGTGTTTCCGTTGATCAAATGCCGAAGTCATAAACATGAAAGTTGTTCATGTAAGTGTCATGCATAACTCTGATTAATTTCATAAATTTTCATGGCCGTTTTGTATTTGTTTAGCATTTTACATCAGATTAGTGTGATTTTACCTCTGTCAGAACTAAATCCCTGTTATTGAACTCACCATGGCTCAAATCCCGAGGCTGTAAAAACCAAAAATGCTCCATTTCGGGTCTTTTAGCAGTCTGCAAAATATCAGAAGTTTCCATGGTGTAAATCTTGCATTATCATATTAGGCATTGCATTTGGTTCGGATCCATAGGCAAAATCCATCATTTTAGGACTTTCTTTGAATTTTGGCATTTAAATCATATCATTTCATGATTTTTAGCATTCTAGGCTGTTTATCAGAGTGTTTAGATGCTTCATACCGAATTTGGTGCAATTTGGAATCCATTTGAGGTTCGGATCATCCATAATACCAAAACAGGGTCCCGCAGGACCCAGATCCAAGCGAAAAACAAGCGAAAATCGCTATTTTTGATAAATTGCAAAATACCAAATTCTGATTTTACAGTCCTAATGTGTTTAGAAGCATGTCATATTGCATTTCATTATCATTGAATTCAATTTGAATTTCGAAATCCCAATTTTACTAAGTTTTCCTTCAAAAAAAAAAAAAAAAAACCCTGATTTTAAAGGTGTAACTTTAATTTTAGGGGTATTTTGGTCATTTTGACCCCAATTCCGAATTTCAAACTGTTTTCCACTAAATTTCTTGCATTTTCATCATTTCAAATATCAAGGAAGCATGAGAATAGGGTTTATATCCAATTAAATCCAATAATTTCATAATATTATTGGAAAATTTTGGAAAAACCCACATATTTGAGCTAACCTTATTTCAAGCTTGGCAGGGACATTCCAAAGAAGGAGCTGAAGTCTGCAAATTTCTTTTTTTTCCTTTATTTAGTGATGTAATAATGTAAATTTTGGAATAAGAGATTTAATTTCCTGCTTAGACTAGGATGCATATCATATAGTTTGATTTTATGCAATATCCTGATTATATGATTCATGCATTTTATTTCAAAAGCACTATGGATGTTCACGAATGGCACGTGCACCAACTCTTAGGGAGTTGATGGACTCGGTGGGATCCATATTTACGGCCCTAGTCGGAATATGGACGAGACCCAGATCCATCATCTTTCTACTAGTCACATTGAGCCTACACTCTTAGGCTATCTTAAAATGCACATCATATTTCCAAAGTTTTCAAAATCATGTGCATCAAATCAACTAAATTCTGAACATATTCATGGCCACAGTCAAGATATGTGAAGGATTTATCTTGACTTAATGTACATTTTCCAACAAATCCCTTAGAAAATCTTTTCAAAGTGCATTCATTCACTCATGACATTTACATCATGAAATCATTGATTTTCTCAAGATTTTCTCAAGAAAACTTCATTCTTAAGAAATCGATTTCTCAAGAAATTCTAAGGATTTTTCAAAATCGGTTCTCCAAAGACAAGTTTTTTTTACAGTTTTCCTTGGAAAATGATGTTTTCTTAAGAGATTCAAAAGAGTTTTCCAATCTTTCTCCAAGATCCAAAATCGATTTTCAAGTATTTCAAAAGGTAAAATTCCCAGGATTTCGATTCCCCAAGTTTTGAATTTCCTTCTCCAATGAGTTTTCCTATAAATCTTCCATCATTTTCCTAAGAAAACTCTCAAAGTCCAAGTTTTCATAAGAAGTGTTTCCCTTTTCAAAAGGTTCATCTTTTCTCAAGAATCACTTCCATTTTCCCAGGATTTTCAACCATTCATAATTTTCCCAAGTCTTTATGAACTTTCCTGAGATTTCAAATCTTTTCCATCTGAGTTTCCTGAGAAATTGACTTTCAGCTTTTTCCTGAGAGAATCTTTTCAACTCCAAATATTTTCCAAGCATACATCATGTTTTCCCAAGCTGCATTTTCCAAAATCTCATAGCACATGCCTGAATTCTCTGTGCATTTAGGATAGAACATAACTTTGATAATTTAACTAAGTCAAGCATAGTTTTGGTCCTTGGTTCGATTACCCCTGTTAAAGGCGGCAGGAACGGTCGAACCTCGTACCGACAGGTCGAGCCCCATCCCATGGATTTTCCCGCAATTTTCAAAACGGAGGCGAGTATTTCAAAACAATTTTTCCAAAATCCGGTCAAGTTTGAAGCGCGAAATCGTTTCTCCCTCTTTCTCTTCCGCAAGGAAGGGAAGACGGGGAAAAATATCGCGACGAAAACAGGTTTGGCGACCGTGATGGGACCTGTCCTTGTCTGACCTAAATTATGCTTGACTTAGTTTAATTATCAAAATTATGTTCACTAAATGTCAGCTCTTTACTTTCAATATCATGTGAGCCTAGGAGCCTAGATTCTGACCTAGCTGACATTGATTGCATATAGCTTAGGCATGGTTTGGTAGGACCATATTGAGGAGAAATTTTCATGCTCACATAGACTTAGGTCTAAATACAATCCTCCTCAATTTAGGATCTGAATGCAAACAATGTATGCTTCTTCAAAATTTTCAAAATCTATCTCTCTAGGATTTAGAGCCCTCTATTTCTTGCATGTGATCATTTTTTCAATCTCCATTACCTATCATTACCCGGTCTTCACGTTGCTGGGCTCTCTTCCAGAACCATAGTTCGGGACAGAGCCTCACAACTGGGCCAACTATTTGGGTTAACACCCCCCTACCACGTACCGCGGGCCACAGTCCGAAGTATATCGGTAGGCGCTCAAGGATGTTGGAAAACCTTACCTTAGAACCGGAGTTGAAACTCTATGCCACGTACCTCGGATTTCAATTCGGGTATATCGGCATAACTGGATTGGACAAAGATGATCTGAACCTAGAGTTAGGATTAAGGTCCTACAGCTGTTTTCAAATTGATGCATTTAGAGTCAGCCTTTTAGGGAGTGCTGAATGTGCATAAATGTTTGTGCAGGATGTGATTGTATGTATGACTTTCTCAATTCTTTATATTTCCCAATGTTTTTCAACTCATTAGGCCTTTTTCAAAACATCCTTATTTTCCACAAGATGTTTTTCTCAAACCCTGGATGATTTTCTCAAATATCCAATTTCTTTCAAAACTCCAGGCGATTTTACATTCTACCATTCTACTGGATCTCGAATTTCTAGCTGCATTTTCATCCTGCCTGCAAAATTTTTTAAAATTTCTCATATTTTCCTAAATCTCATTCTGAGTCTTTCTCTGTTTTCAGTTCGATGGCATCCAGTCAAGTCGATCCTATCTTTCCTGAAGGTCACATCTCCTTCGAGGTGCGACAAGGTCGTCCTGAACATCGAGCCCTTAGCACCGGAACTTTCATTCCCCGGTGGTATTATTCCTGGCTAAAGAGCTTTTCTCGAATGTTCCCGGACCATTTGAGCGAGTGCGGATTGGAGCTGGCATCAGCAGTCGGAAAGCAGACCATCAATGGCAACCTGATCCATGCAATGGCGGAGCGATGGAATCCTCGAACATGTACCTTCTGGTTCCCGTGGGGAGAGATGACTGTTTTAATGGATGAATTTTCAGAAATCATGGGGTTGCCAGAACCAGCTGGTCGACCAAGCGACCCATTAGAGCATCAATTCCTTATCAATGTCAAGGGTTTGGACCCCCGAGACTCCTTAGCTCGTATGACAGGCCGCCGATCTTGGCCCCTGATCCAGTTAGAAGGAGATGAATATGTTGACCTACTTGAGTTGTACCGCCAGTACGGGACCTTCGTCGAAGTCAGCTCGCTATCAAGAACAGCCAAAGAAAAGATTCAGAATGCAATGGTTCTATGCACTGTAGGACTGTCCCTTTTCCCAGATGGACAGAACTACATGGACATCAGAATAATCCAGCTTATGAGGAGATGGGGAAGTCGGCAAACCAATCGCCTCTCCATAGCCATGGCAGCGCTCGCCTTCCTTTATCGAGGTCTGACTCGATTCTCACTTGGAGAATCCATTTTAGTTGAAGGATGCATCTACGCACTTCAGTCCTGGTTTTTCCAGCACGTTCCAGCCCGAGCAAGCTCTTTCAGATACAATGGTCAAGAACTCCTTCCAGTGGCGCAGTACCGGTCTATGATCAACAACATTCAAGAGGATGACGTTGTTTGGGACTATTTTGATCGGCAGCTGTCTCCTCCCAGATATACCTACGCTTATGGCAAGCGGTTCAAGTTGTTAGGACCATTCTTCTGCACTTATTATCAACCAGAGAGATGTGTTCGGCAATTCTCTCAAAGGCAGCAGTACGTCGAAGCCCGCTTGTTATCAGGAGCTATGGCAGAGTTTGATCTCACTTCCGCACAATGGTCCAGGGCATATCATTCTGCCCGCTACGGCTGGGATTCCTTTGTCTCTCTCAAAATCTTTCCAGGTCCTAGAGTGTCTGCCGACTATCGTGAATGGTGGCAAATTGTTTGTCCCCCACCTCTTTGTCAAGATCAATAAAATCTTATTCTTCTCATTTTAATAAAATTCTCTTTCTTCCTATTGTGGTTTGACGACCTCGCCTAGGTAACAAGGCACATTTTCGTTGCTTATTTCTTTTGCAGAAGGAATGACAACACAATTGTCGTGATTCCCACGACGACTCAGTCTCTAGTAATGGGACATCTTTTCCAAATTGTCTACCATATTTTCAGCAAATATTTCCTCCAAAAGCTAATTCCCTCAAAATCTAATCAGGTCTTTTGCCCTGCAGAGAGCATCCATATCATTTGATGGTTGAGACAAGATCAGGCAAAAGAACCACAGCATCCCAGTACTCGTCAGCCTCGGAAGAAGAGATGGGTTCCCCTCAATCCGAGAAGAGTCAAGAACAGCAGCAAGAAGACGATGGCATAGACCCTCAAATGTATGCCATGTTCAGAAAAATGATGAATAAGATGATGAATGAGCAGCCCGGGACCAGCTCAGAAAGAAACCCATTCAGAGAAAAGTTCCATGGTCACAGGGGTAAGAAGGCTCCCAAGAAGCAGATCCAGCTAGAAGAGATTTCAGATGAATCAGATTCCACTGAAAGCACAGATGAAGAATATGAGGTGCCTCCGGCATTTCAGAAGCGGAGCCAAAGTAAAAGCCGCAGATCAAAGAGCAGAGATAAAGAAGAACCGTTGCAAGCGCAATTCAGGGAAATGGCCAGAGTGGTCAAGGATCTGCAAGCCCGCGACAAGGGCAAGAAAGTCTTCACCAGTGAGGACTTCTATGACGGCTTAGAAGGGGATGACGATCTGGAGAATCTCCCTCGTAAATTCATCAAGTTCGATGGTTCTGGCGACCCAAAAGCTCATCTCGCCACCTTCTTCGCAGAATGCTCGAGGTTCAGAAGGGATAACCGAGCATTGTTTCTATGCTTCCCCCGCAGCTTGGAAGGAGTTGCCGCCAAATGGTATGCTGAGCATATCAACCCCATCGAGCTCAAGGAGTTCGATAAAGTTGTAAATCTCTTTATTGAACGCTTCTTGTTCAACACAGAAGCGCTGCCTACATTAAGTCATCTCTGCAATTTGAGGCAGAATGAGAATGAAAAAGCACGGGACTTCATTCACAGATGGAGATCAGCCTGTAACAAGATGAGAGATCCTATCTCGGAAAGGCATGCATTGTCCTTAATCCTCAACAATTTCTCGCAGCCGTTAAGAGGATTAATTTCCACAGCGCCGTCCAGGACCTTCATTGAGCTGACTGAATGAGCCGAATGGCTCGAGCTGAGTGTGGAAAATGGAGTCTATGAAGGCTTCACCTTTTCCAAGAACAACTCCCATGGTGAGCAGAAGAAGAAAGCTCACTTCACTTATTCTACCAACAACAACAGCAAAGGCCGTAATCAGCACAAAGGGCAGAAGAAAGATTACTGCTACAGCTCAGGCAGTTCGAACAACAAAGATCAGAAAGCAAAGCCTGCTCCTCAGTTCAGCAAGCTTCCTCAGCAGGATCAAGGGCCGAAACTACGCGAGAAAACCAAACATGAAGGATGGAGCTATGACAGAAAGTTTACTCCCCTTGACCAATCGCTCGAGGACGTGCTCGGGTACATGCTATCAAAAGAGATGGTCAAATTGCCCAGATTGGCCGATCCTCCTGTGCCCATGGGGAAATGGAAAGATCAGTTCTGCAAGTTCCACAGGACAGTGGGGCACAACACCGAGAACTGCTTTGTTCTCAAAAATATCATACAAGATCTCATTGAAAAGAATCTATTGGTAGAAGGAGAAGAAGAAGAAAAAATGGACATTCTCAACCACCCCTTCCCTTCGCACACCACAGCAGTAGTATCTGCACAACCCTTCCTACCACATGAACATATCAAGCCATGTTCTGCGCAAGATCTCCAAGTTCAACATCAGGTGACGGTGCTACGACAAGCAGCTCCAGATTCTAAGAAGATGGACTTAATTTCAGCATTCGGTAAAATGAGAGTTGCGGAAGCACCTGTGAAGTCAATTCCCAAATCAAAAGGAACTCCTGACTTCTTCAAGCAAATCGTTAGACCAAGGCCAGAGAAGTCAAGTCAGAAGCCTCTGACTGCTTTATCCAATGTCTCCATCCTTGACTTGGCCAAGAATTCTAGCAAGCACCAGCAAGTACTGGATGATTTACTCAGGAAAATCAAAGTTAAGCCCAGTACCACTCCTGAAGACATGGCACAGATTGTGAACTCTGCCATGACCAATGCGCCAATCACCTTTTCAGATGAGGACCTTCCAAAGCCTCATTCCTTTCACAATAATGCTCTTTACATTGTCGTTCGAGTCAGAGGAATGACGGTTCCCCATGTGTTGGTCGATGGAGGCAGTAGCCTCAACATATGTCCCGAAATGACCGCAAAGGCATTAGGGATCAAGGACGAGGAATACATTCCAGATCCCATCACTATCTATGGGTTTGACAATCATGGTCAAACGGCCAAGGGCAAGATATTTCTGGAAGTGTTTATCAATTATTCAGTGCATTCAGTGCTTTTTCACGTGGTTAACGTACCTCCAACCTACAACTTGCTACTCGGAAGGACATGGATTCACAATGCTAATGCAGTGCCTTCTACCCTCCATCAATGTGTGAAGTGGTCAAAAGGTGGAATGATTACCACAATACTGGGAGAAGACCCAGAAGAAAGGCTCCCGCAGCCCATGATTCCTCGGCCATCATTCAATGCAGATATTCCCAGCATCAGGGAAAGTGAAGAGATCAATCTCGGGGAGAATCGAGAAATACTTCAGGCACCATCAGAGCCATCTCTGCACACAGTAGCCACGACACGATGGAAAGGTCCTCAATTCTTCAAGGTTGGAGGTCGAATCGACTACAGCACCATTAAGGATCATCCCTTGTTTCCTCAATTCATGAAGTCAAGAAAGGGATTTGATTTACTCCTGAAGCATGGCTATCAACCCTTCAAGGGACTCGGCAAGAATGAAGATGGCCGCATCGAGCCAATGATCCAGAAACATCGTCCCCACAGGGCAGGATTGGGGTTCTCCGGAGGAAGCTCATCAAGGAAGACTGTTTTTGTCAAAGGGGCACAATGAAGACCATTTGTTATTTCCTTTCTATTCTTTTCCAAATAAATGTCTCATTTTACCAATGTCATTGATCCATTCAATCAATAAAATTCCAAGCTTCTTTGTCTATCTGGATGCCATCTACTCCCTTTTTGTCTGTCTCATCATTTTATAATTCAATGCCATTTTATGTATGGTTCTTTTCAAATGATTGCTTGTCTTACTATAGGCCAATTTGTCTGAACCAGATTTCTTCTCCAAAATTTCAGAATGACTTCTCGGACAATCAAGAAGCTCGTACTCAATCCCAAGGCCTTTCAGAAGCCGACAGCAATTCACAGAATCAAAGCAGTCAGATGATTCTGCAGAATACGGTCAGTCTCTTCAGGAATTACTAGAGTTCGCCGCTATTCAGAAGCAAGATGAGCCATCTCCTTTAGTACAAGATCCAACTGAACGTGTCAATATCGGTTCAGAGGAAGATCCCAAAATTCTCCAGATCGGAACCAGTCTGAATCCGTAAGAAAAGAAAAGGCTTATAGATTTTCTCAAGCGGCATGAAGAAGTGTTCGCATGGACGTATGAAGACATGCCGGGCTTAGACCCCAAATTGGTCGAGCACCGTCTTGTCTTAAAGCCGGATGCTAAGCCAGTCAAGCAGAAGCTGAGAAAAATGGATCCCAGAATAGAACAACAAGTCAAAGAAGGACTTGAAGATCTGCTCAAAGCAGGATTTATTCGAGCTATTGACTACCCGGATTGGTTAGCCAATATCGTCGTTGTCCCAAAGAAAAGCGGCAAAGTAAGGATTTGCATAGACTTCAGAGACCTCAATAACGCAACTCCGAAGGATGACTATCCACTTCCAAGCATCGATCTTCTAGTCGATAGCACGGCAGGACATGCCATGTTCTCTTTCATGGACGGATATTCTGGCTACAATCAGATCAAGTTGGCCGCCCGCGACCAATCCAAAACTTCTTTCACCACGCCTTGGGGCACTTTTTGCTATACGGTTATGCCTTTTGGGCTCAAGAATGCTGGAGCAACGTATCAACGGGCAATGGCTGTCATCTTTCATGATCAGATGCGCAAAATCATGGATGCACATGTTGATGATATTCTCGTGAAATCTAAAGAGGAAGAAGATCACCTCGAAGCACTTGATCAAGTCTTTAAAAGACTTATTCTTTACAAGTTAAGGCTTAACCCGCAAAAGTGTGTCTTTGGAGTCGAATCAGGCAAATTGTTGGGTTTTCTGGTCAGCAAAAGGGGAATTGAAGTTGACCCAGTCAAAGCAAAGGCTATCATTGATATGCCACCCCCGAAGAATCTCAAAGAACTACGTAGCCTTCAAGGACGTATGCAGTCAATCCGGCGATTCATTTCCAATTTGGCGATGAGATGTGAGCCCTTCAACCACTTACTCAGAAAAGGAGTTAAGTTCGAATGGGGACCCGAGTGCCAGCAATCGAATCAAGAAGTATCTTCTTAATCCTCCCATCCTGAAGCCGCTAGAATTGGGAAAACCTCTTCTGTTATACATCTCAGTCAATCAAGTCGCATGCGGCGGATTCTTGGCACAATACAAAGAAGGCAGCCTGATAGAGCACGCCATTTATTACGTGAGCAAGACTTTCATAGATTATGAAAAGAGATACTCTCAAATAAAGAAGACCTGCCTAGCTCTGGTATGGATGTGTCAGAAGCTAAGACACTACCTGCTAGCATCAGAAGTCAAAATCTTGTCTAAACTCAATCCTCTCAAGTATATCTTAGAGCAACCTTTCCTCAGCGGACGAGTCGCAAAATGGCAAGTCTTACTGATGCAGTATGACCTAGAATATGTCTCGCAGCAATCAATCAAAGGCCAAGCAATTGCAGATCAATTGGCGGATTTTCCCCTGGCTGAAGAAGTGAAAGCCGAAGATGACTTCCCTGATGAGCAAATTTGCAACATCCAGCAATCTCCAGTCTGGAATTTATTTTTCGATGGTTCTAAGAATATGGCGGGAATAGGCATCAGAATTTTATTAATCACTCCAGAAAAAAAAGATGATTCCGTTTTCTCTCAAGTTAGATTTTCAATGTACTCACAACATGGCTGAATATGAAGCCCTGATTCAAGGTTTAAGGATTCTATTAGACTTTAATGTCAAGAGAGTACATGCCCACGGTGACTCATTACTTGTTGTCAATCAAGTTTGAGCCGAATGGCAGGTCAAAGATCAGAAGCTATTTCCCTATTAGAAAATTGTTTCAGCTCTTATCAGCGAGTTTGAAGAATTCCAGCTCTTCCATATCAAGAGAGATTTCAATCAAGTGGCTGATAGCCTAGCCAGCTTAGGCTCCATTATGGCATTCAAGAATGGAGAATCTTGTCGCTCTTTTGAAATTGGCAGACTTGACCAACCTGCTTTCATTCCAACGGAACAGGTAAACCAGGCTGAGCAAAGGAAAAAGCCCTGGTATTACAACATCAAAACTTTCATAGAAACTGGCGAATTTCCTCCAGAACTCTCAAAGAAAGAGCAACGAGCAATCCAGCGTATGTCTACTCGATACTTCATTCTGGCCAATGTCCTCTTTCGTCGTGGATTCAGTTCAGAGTATTCCAGATGTTTAGACGAAGACGAAGCCAAAGAAGTCGTGCGAGAAGCACATGAAGGCATTTGTGGTGGTCACGTTGGCTACCAAACCCTTGTCAAGCAAATCATAAGAGCAGGGTACTATTGGAAGACTATGCAACAAGACTGTTATCATTATGTGAAGAAGTGCGTACAATGTCAGATACACGCACCTTCTATCCATGCTCCGGCAACTTATTTACAGTCTGTAGTTTCTCCATGGCCATTCTCCATGTGGGCCTTCGATGTCGTAGGTCCCATCACTCCTTCAGCTTCAAATGGCCACAAATATTTCCTTGCCGCAACAGAATACTTCACCAAGTGGGTAGAAGCCATCAGTCTCCGCACAGTAGAAGGCCGACACGTGGTCTCTTTTATTCACAAGAACATCCTTTGCCGTTTCGGCGTCCCGCATGACATTGTGTCAGACAATGGCAGTCATTTCAAGAATGAAAAGATGAAGACATTCTGCTCAAAATTCAAGATCTATCACCATTTTTCCGCTCCATATTATCCTCAAGGGAATGGTCAAGCAGAGGCCACCAACAAGATTTTAATTCGTATTTTGGAGCGAACTGTGGAAACAGGCCGTGACTGGCATGAGAAGATCCACGATGCACTGTGGGCCTATCGGACCACCATTCGTACACCAACGAATGCTACCCCATCAGAACTGGTTTATGGAACAGAGGTAGTATTGCCGCTACATGTTCAGAAGCCCGCTTTGAAATTTGCTTCACTTCTGCAATTACCTCTTGATCAATACCAGCAGCAGCGACTAGTGCAGCTAGACTTACTCGACGAGAGAAGACTAAAAGCAGCAGAGCATGCTCAATCCTATCGCCAGAGAGTAGCCAGGCAATATGCGAAGTCTATCATCGAAAGAAGATTCAAAGTCAATGATTTAGTACTTCGATCCACAGCTTATCTCAAGCATCGTCCTGGCGGCAAATGGTCGCCAAATTGGGAAGGTCCCTATGTTGTCAAAGAAGCATTACCCCGCAACTCATATCGGCTCATCAATGCCGATGGAGTAGAATTGCCAGATCCTATTAATGCTCGACACTTGAAAAAGTTTTATACTTGAAACATTTATCCTTCTCTTGTAATCCTTCCTGTTTCCTTTAAATAATGATCCAACTTTCTTTCCCAGTTACACTGGGGCATTTTAAAATTTTGTTCTATATGCAGGCAGGATAAACAAATTCCTCATTTCATGCACATGTGCATTCATATGCATCAACTCATATTCATTTGCATTCAATTGCATTAACAACAATCCGGTCAGTATTGGGATTTCAACAAACAGTCCCATCACAATTCCTAATGATCCAAAGATCATCGCCAATACTGAACCAAAACCCAGCGCTCGAACTGGTATTATTTCAAAATCCAGTATTCAAGCTGGCACATTTTCAACTTTTAGGAAAACCGAGTTCCGACTCGGGTTTTTATTCAAATCATTTTCCTTTGTTGATCCGGGTTCCGACTCGTGATCTCTCTACTTTATTCGAGCCTTGACTCGATTTCTTCATTTTCCTTTGTTGATCCGGGTTCCGACTCATGATCTCTCTACTTTATTCGAGCCTTAACTCGAACTCTCCATTTTCCTTTGTTGATCCGGGTTCCGACTCGTGATCTCTCTACTTTATTCGAGCCTTGACTCGATTTCTTCATTTTCCTTTGTTGATCCGGGTTCCGACTCGTGATCTCTCTACTTTACTCGAGCCTTAACTCGAACTCTCCATTTTCCTTTGTTGATCCGGGTTCCGACTCGTGATCTCTCTACTTTACTCGAGCCTTGACTCGAACTCTTCATTTTCCTTTGTTGATCCGGGTTCCGACTCGTGATCTCTCTACTTTATTCGAGCCTTGACTCGATCTCTTCATTTTGTCTTGTTGATCCGGGTTCCGACTCGAGATCTCTCTATTCATTCGAGTTCTTCATTTTCCTTTGTTGATCCGGGTTCCGACTCGTGATCTCTATACTTTATTCGAGCCTTGACTCGAACTCTTCATCTTCATTTGTTGATCCGGGTTCCGACTCGAGATCTCTTTATCCATTCGAGCTCAGATACGAGCTCTTCATTTTTTTTTTATTAATCCGGGTTCCGGCTCGAGTTCTCTTTATCTTATCCAAGATCTAACTCAAGTCCTTCATTTCCTTTGTTGATCCGGGTTCCGACTCGTGATCTCATTATCTTATTTGAGCTCTGATTCGAGCCTTCCATTTTCCTCTGTTGAATCGGGTTCCGACTCGTGATCTCTATATTGTATTCGAGCTCTGACTCGAACTCATCATTCTCTTTTATTGATCCAAGTCATTTCAGGGTCTATCAATTGCTCAAATTTGATATTTTGCTCTCTAAATTTCAATTTAAATCCTCAAATCAGGCAATTCTCCAATTTAGACCTCTGATTTCCAATTTCAATTACCAATTTCCAATTCTCGACCTGCGGGTCAACCAATTTCCAATTTTCGACCTTCGGGTCAATCAATTTCCAAATTTCGACCTTTTGGTCAATCAATTCTCAATTTTGACCTTTGTGGTCAAATCAATTCTCAATCTCGACCATCAGGTCATCCAATTTCGACCTTCGAGTCATTCAATTTTCAGCAACCAATTTTCCAATTTTCAATTTCGACCTTTGGGTCAATCAATCTCAATATCCAATTTCAATCATTTTCTCTTGCGAGAGACCCTTTTTAGGGAGAGTTCGAGGGAGCTCGTTCTTTTCGCATGCTATCCAATTCGTTCACTTAGCCCCTTTTAGGGAGAGTTGAAGGGACTCGCGTCTTTGTGAACCGTTTGCAAAACAATTTCCAATTTCACACGAGGAACCCTTTCAAAGGGAGAGGCTCGACGGAGACTCGCTTTTCTTGTGACCCCCCAATTTCATACTAGGCCATTTTTCGTCATGAAAGACCCTCTTTGCAGGGAGAGTGTGATGGACTCGTTCCTTTCATGACCCAATTTTCAGACCTCACTATTATCGGCCCCCTTTCCATAAGAGAAGCCTAATATTAGGGAGCTTTGACGAAAGCTTAATTTCTCTTCGAAAGTTCGTTTTGCAAACACCTCCTCTTTAGGGAAGAGAGGAGTATTTTCTATTTCCCATTCAGGTAAGGGCTAAGCCTGAGTCTCTCTTTTTGGGGAAAAAGAGAGGAGAATTTTCGTCACGGATGCGTTGAGCCGGATTTCAAATACTCACTTTCACTAAGGATTTCAAGAAAATTTTGTCAATTTGTCAAATTATTTGTTGATTTCAGAATCTTTATTGCACTAGTCAGTTTACCCTCAGCATCACTTCCAAAAGAGTGAAGCTTTTGCGAAAAGAGATTCAAAACTCAAATTCTTTCTATTGGCCAACCAAAAGGTTGAAGGATAAATCCTCGATATGGCCAGAAAAGAAGATTCAATGTTATTGAAAAGCCATGGATGATTGATATTGATCACAGTCAATGGCACATCTTTAAAGATTATTCTTGTAAAATGAGGCAGTGGAAATATCCTGAGTGCTAGAAAAGAGAGAATTCGCCCTAACCCTGTCTCCTCAGAATTACCTAAGCTGCAATTAAGTATCCGCAAAAGGGATCTCTCACCTGTCGTCAAGATGAAGGCGAATTAGGCGAGTAGACCCCCGGGGCCAAAGAAGATTCGAAACATCTCCAAGATGACGGAGTTTGTGACGGATCCTTCCAGGGAAAGTCCGAAGCACTGTCGAGATGAAGGCAGATGCGATGAACCTCTCGACAATCCCTAAAAGATATTTAATTTCAGCTATCGCCCAAAGATCTCCAAACCCATCATCCAAGAAGGATCGAAACATCTCCAAGTTGAAGGAGTTTGTGACGTATCCTTCCCAAAAGAGAGAAAGAGAGGAAAAAGAAAGAGAGAAAAAGTCAGAACATCTCCAAAATAAAGGAGAATGTAGCAAAAACCCAGAGAGCCAAAAGAGTGCAGAAAGATTGTCAAGAGAGAAGCTCTCAGGATATCAAACTGCCAAATTTATCAAGAATCCTCTTTAACTTTGTGAAATTCTATTATCAATATTCTTTCATCAATTGCTTTCATAATATCAAATTCTCTTTCCTGCTCATATCAAGGAAATTGATAACTTCCTTGAAGAAGGTCAATTGCAAGCAATCTGGATTTCAAGTCTCGATTCTACAAAGTGAACCTTGTTTGGAGGTAATGCTTTGGGTAGAAAAGAAAGAATATCTTTGCAACAATGTGCAACATTTTCAAATATTTTGAATCAACAGCAAAATTTCCAACATTTTGACAATATTTTCTAGCTATCCTGACATGAAGTGAGAGCTTGAGGTCCGTCTTCGATGCATCCTGACACCAATTTTAAATCCCTCCTAAGGACTTGATTCCTTCCCTTCTTTGAGAGCATGAACTCTCAAATTTGCACACTTCCCTGTGTCCCCACTGTCCCACCATAGACAGTCCCATTTCGGTTCGAGGTCGAACCACCAATCATTTCCCGCAAAAGGCAATTTCAAAAGCTGATTTTAGTCTCAGCAATGAGACGCCCAAAACCAATCCCTTTTCAAGCTTTAGGGACCCCATTTTCCTTCCTTTTGCAAAAACTCTATTGGATTTATTGTGCAAAATCCAAAGGTTCCATCATGGTCTCTTCTTTCGAGGATTCCATTCCATTTTCCGCCCGATCAGGATAAGGGTACAAACCTGAGCCTCATTCAAAGAGGTATTTCATTTTCCGCTCGATCAGGATAAGGGTACAAACCTGAGCCTCACTCAAAGAGGTATTTCATTTTCCGCCCGATCAGGATAAGGGTACAAACCTGAGCCTCACTCAAAGAGGTATTTCATTTTCCGCCCGATCAGGATAAGGGTACAAACCTGAGCCTCATTCAAAGAGGTATTTCATTTTCCGCCCGATCAGGATAAGGGTACAAACCTGAGCCTCATTCAAAGAGGTATTCCATTTTCCGCCCGATCAGGATAAGGGTACAAACCTGAGCCTCGATCAAAGAGGTATTCCATTTTCTGCCCGATCAGGATAATGGTACAAACCTGAGCCTCAATCAAAGAGGTATTTCATTTTCCGCCCGATCAGGTTAAGGGTACAAACCTGAGTCTCATTTCGATGAGATATTCCATTCCCCAATCAGGTCAAGGGTCAAAACCTGAGCTTCGTTCCATGCAAGGTATTTCTGTCCCATCAGGTTAAGGGTCAAAACTGAGCTTCGTTCCATGCGAGGTATTTCTGTCCCATCCAGGTTAAGGGCAAAAACCTGAACTTCGCTCTCATAGAGCAAATCTTTCCTCTTCATTCTTCGCTTCATATCTACCATCTTCCTCGAGCTAATTTATTTACACCTAGTCAGATCCTTCTAACTGGGGCATTTTTTTCGTATAGCCCAAATTTGGTGTGTTTTCTTTGCCACTAAGCTCGGCCATGAGCCGGCTTAGTAGCAAAGAGGGGCATCTGTAAACACCCCAAATTTTCAATCACCTCCCCGACATCTCCACCAAGCATCAACATCCAGCCTCTGAAATCGCTGGAGGGCAAAATGGTCATTTTCTGAGCCGGACCTTGCAAAAGTCCAAATTTCATCTGCAACTCTCAAAATTTCTCTAATTTCAGCTCAGATGTTCAAAATTTTACTCCTGACAGGAGACAGACATCTCCAAGTCTTGATTCAAGATTGCATTCCATAAGACATGACATTGCATATCATTGCATGAGCATTTCAAATCACTGCACTGCACAGCATGTCATTTCGAGGTCCAGAACTCTTGATTTCAAAATTTTCAATCCAGATTAGAATTTCAACTCTTTTCAAAATTGATTTCAAAACCCTGGGTCTTCAAAATTATCAATTTTTCCCATTTTACCCCCAGGACTCTGAATTTCAAAATATTTCCTCAGGAAAACCATCTGGATAGTTTTCAATATGGATTTGAGTCACTTCACCTCAGATTTTGCCCTTTTTGACAATTTCAAATATCTTTCTTTTACAAAATCGCCCTACAAGGGCCAACTCTTTCCAAAATTCCTGTTTTGCCCATTAGTCCAGATTTTATGAAAATTCCAAAAAGAAGTTGTTGTTTTATCCTTATTTCAATAAAGAAGCAATGTGGGACCCACACTGAGGTGGTGTCACACAAGCTTTTCTTTTGAAAATTTGAATTTTGAAAAACCCAAAAATATAGGAGCCTTGTCCCCTGGATTGGTGCCACTTGTCTTTTCTCTCTCCTCCCATTTACATGCCATGTGTCAGCATAGGGTTCACCTAGAGTCGGTGCCACATGTCACCCTCCCTCTTCTGCCAAGTGTCAGTGTGGGGGCTACCTTAAGAAGCCGCCACATGTCTGCCATGTGTCAGTATCCATCCTGCGCCAAGTGTCATTTCAAAGACTACCAGGAGATGCCAAGTGTCATAGGTTGTCCTGTCTAGAAAAAGTGGAGTTTGTCTCCTCTGAGGTGGCGCCACTTGAAGTGTGTCTCCTGCAGGGGACACGTGTCAACCCCTCCTTCCTTCTAGAAAAGTAGCCCGACACATGTCCTCCCCCTATTTTTTTCAGAAAAGTAGGAAACATGTGTCACTCCTAAATTCCTACAGAAAAAGTAGGCTTGTCTCCTCTGAGGTGGCGCCATCTGGAGTGTCTCCTGCAGAGGACACATGGCAAGCTCTCATTTCCTCAGAAAAAGCAAGTGCCATGTGTCATTTTCTGCTTTCTTCAGAAAAGCTAGAATTCAAATATTCAAAAATTCCCATAGGTGGCGAAAATCAAGAACTCCTACCTTTTTTCATCCTGTCTGAGATGGCGCCACATGGCTTGGCCCACCTTCTCTCCCCTCTGCCACGTGTCATTCTCTGCTTCTTTCAGAAAAAGTAGAGGACACATGTCTTCTCCCTACCTCTTTCAGAAAAGTAGGAGACACATGTCACTCCTGGCCTTCTTCAGAAAAAGCAAACCATTTAAAATTCAAACAGGGCACTAGGTGGTGAAAATCCAGAGCTCTGATTTCCCAGATGGCCTATGAGAGTGCCACATGTCACTGCCCTCTTTTTCCTCCCTCTTGCCACATGGCATTGTAGGAGCCACCCTGAGGTGGCGCCACATGTCCATCCTCCATTCCTCCAGGGCCAACCTCCATTTGAAATTCGAATTCTCCTCTGAGGTGGCGCCATCTGAAGAACCTCCTCCAGCAGGCTGACACTTGGAACCATCCTGGACTGCCACATGTCCAGATCTCCTTTCACCAGAAAAAGCAAAATTCAAATTCCTCTGAGGTGGCGCCTTCTGAGCCCACTGCTCTGTCTTTCTGACATGTGTCAAACACCTTTTGAGGTGGCACCATTCCAGGACTCCACTTGGCTCCATTTTTATTTTTTATTTTATTTTTAATAAAGGTAGCCCACCATGAGGTGGCGCCACCTGAAGACTCCCTACAAAAAGTGAATTTGAAATTCAAACTCCAAGAGAGCACCCTCTGAGGTGGCGCCTTCTGGGAGCTCCCTGCAGAGAGAATCAAGCAAACTTTTGAAAAATTCCAAATTCCCCCTGCTGAGGTGTCTCACCCACAAAATTTCCATTTTTTATTTTTCTCAAAAATTAAAACACCTTTTGAGGTGGCGCCACCTGAGGGCTCCCTGCAAAAGACAAATTCGAATTTCAAACCCCTCAGATGACACCCCCTGAGATGGCGCCACATGGAGGGCTCAGATTGAACCTGTTTGAATTTCAAAAATTTTCAGAAAAATTATAAAAACAAGGGTTCACGCCCAGCCTAGAGGATCATTTTTTTTTAGCTCTTGTGAATCTGCAAAATCCGACCTAGCCTTCCTAAAATCCGATTTGGAACTTTGGAAATCGTGCCCCCTTTGGCTCATTGAAGAAAGGTGGAGTAGAGCTCGTGCTGTGGCGAATTCGATTCCAACAGAGGTCGATTTTTGTGAACCATCCGAAGCTTGGAGCGAAGGACGAAGGAAGCTCGTGATAGCTGCCCATTTCGCAAGCTCCTACGCTGCCTAACGAAGCAAGGTGCACCTCTTTTCCTCTTGATTTGATTTCATAATTCGATTCGGGAGTCGTTTGAAGAAAGAGCTCATCCGAGAGATGGATTGAGCTATTCTCATAAAACGACATACATAAAAATATTCAATTATGCTTCCTTGATGATTTTTATCATTCATGCATTTATCTAGATTTAATTTGCATTTTATTTCGTTTATTTAGCACATTTCATGAATTAATTAGGATTAATTTAGGATTTATTTCAATTCTGCTCATTTTCAGTAGTTCTCTGTTTTTGTCAGTCAGTCCACACGTAATTTCATGCATTTATTTTTTATTAAAAATCCCAAAAAAATCACGGAATGCGTCCTTATGTATCCCTGAAATTTTGCCAAAAATTCGGAGGCATTTGAATTTGTTTACTGTGGTAAACATTCAAAATGGCAAGTCGGGGTTTTTTACCCGGGATACGTTTTGAAAATCATTTTCCGACCTGTAAAATCGAGATATCCCTCATGGGAGATCCGATTTCCGATCCGAATGATGTTTTGAACTCGGGAAAATGTCTAGTTTTTAACATGATTTTATCAGATTTGTTTGATTTTTTTTAATGTCTCAAAAAAATCCGAGATGTCGGTACACGTGTCAGAGCCTAATTTGGGCCTCTGAGATCTTGGATCGACTTAGGTCTATGGTTTCTCTTTGTGTGTTGCTCCAAATCCGAAACTGTAAAAAGTGAAAGTGGTGTACGAGATGTCCTCTGTTTGAATCTGAAAGACTGTGATTTTTAGAGCAGTGTTGACTCCTGCTTTGGATTTTTTTTGTCAGCCTCTTTTTTTGCTACATTTGTCTGTTCTGTTAGTTTAGGCAGAAATAGTTATATTTTTATTTGTGTTTCCGTTGATCAAATGCCGAAGTCATAAACATGAAAGTTGTTCATGTAGGTGTCATGCATAACTCTGATTAATGTCATAAATTTTCATGGCCGTTTTGTATTTGTTTAGCATTTTACATCAGATTAGTGTGATTTTACCTCTGTCAGAACTAAATCCCTGTTATTGAACTCACCATGGCTCAAATCCCGAGGCTGTAAAAACCAAAAATTCTCCATTTCGGGTCTTTTAGCAGTATGCAAAATATCAGAAGTTTCCATGGTGTAAATCTTGCATTATCATATTAGGCATTGCATTTGGTTCGGATCCATAGGCAAAATCCATCATTTTAGGACTTTCTTTGAATTTTGGCATTTAAATCATATCATTTCATGATTTTTAGCATTCTAGGCTGTTTATCAGAGTGTTTAGATGCTTCATACCGAATTTGGTGCAATTTGGAATCCATTTGAGGTTCGGATCATCCATAATACCAAAACAGGGTCCCGCAGGACCCAGATCCAAGCGAAAAACAAGCGAAAATCGCTATTTTTGATAAATTGCAAAATACCAAATTCTGATTTTACAGTCCTAATGTGTTTAGAAGCATGTCATATTGCATTTCATTATCATTGAATTCAATTTGAATTTCGAAATCCCAATTTTACTAAGTTTTCCTTCAAAAAAAAAAAAAAACCCTAATTTTAAAGGTGTAACTTTAATTTTAGGGGTATTTTGGTCATTTTGACCCCAATTCCGAATTTCAAACTGTTTTCCACTAAATTTCTTGCATTTTCATCATTTCAAATATCAAGGAAGCATGAGAATAGGGTTTATATCCAATTAAATCCAATAATTTCATAATATTATTGGAAAATTTTGGAAAAACCCACATATTTGAGCTAACCTTATTTCAAGCTTGGCAGGGACATTCCAAAGAAGGAGCTGAAGTCTGCAAATTTCTTTTATTTCCTTTATTTAGTGATGTAATAATGTAAATTTTGGAATAAGAGATTTAATTTCCTGCTTAGACTAGGATGCATATCATATAGTTTGATTTTATGCAATATCCTGATTATATGATTCATGCATTTTATTTCAAAAGCACTATGGATGTTCACGAATGGCACGTGCACCAACTCTTAGGGAGTTGATGGACTCGGTGGGATCCATATTTACGGCCCTAGTCGGAATATGGACGAGACCCAGATCCATCATCTTTCTACTAGTCACATTGAGCCTACACTCTTAGGCTATCTTAAAATGCACATCATATTTCCAAAGTTTTCAAAATCATGTGCATCAAATCAACTAAATTCTGAACATATTCATGGCCACAGTCAGGATATGTGAAGGATTTATCTTGACTTAATGTACATTTTCCAACAAATCCCTTAGAAAATCTTTTCAAAGTGCATTCATTCACTCATGACATTTACATCATGAAATCATTGATTTTCTCAAGATTTTCTCAAGAAAACTTCATTCTTAAGAAATCGATTTCTCAAGAAATTCTAAGGATTTTTCAAAATCGGTTCTCCAAAGACAAGTTTTTTTTACAGTTTTCCTTGGAAAATGATGTTTTCTTAAGAGATTCAAAAGAGTTTTCCAATCTTTCTCCAAGATCCAAAATCGATTTTCAAGTATTTCAAAAGGTAAAATTCCCAGGATTTCGATTCCCCAAGTTTTGAATTTCCTTCTCCAATGAGTTTTCCTATAAATCTTCCATCATTTTCCTAAGAAAACTCTCAAAGTCCAAGTTTTCATAAGAAGTGTTTCCCTTTTCAAAAGGTTCATCTTTTCTCAAGAATCACTTCCATTTTCCCAGGATTTTCAACCATTCATAATTTTCCCAAGTCTTTATGAACTTTCCTGAGATTTCAAATCTTTTCCATCTGAGTTTCCTGAGAAATTGACTTTCAGCTTTTTCCTGAGAGAATCTTTTCAACTCCAAATATTTTCCAAGCATACATCATGTTTTCCCAAGCTGCATTTTCCAAAATCTCATAGCACATGCCTGAATTCTCTGTGCATTTAGGATAGAACATAACTTTGATAATTTAACTAAGTCAAGCATAGTTTTGGTCCTTGGTTCGATTACCCCTGTTAAAGGCGGCAGGAACGGTCGAACCTCGTACCGACAGGTCGAGCCCCATCCCATGGATTTTCCCGCAATTTTCAAAACGGAGGCGAGTATTTCAAAACAATTTTTCCAAAATCGGGTCAAGTTTGAAGCGCGAAATCGTTTCTCCCTCTTTCTCTTCCGCAAGGAAGGGAAGACGGGGAAAAATATCGTGACGAAAACAAATGCCCATATAGAAAATGGCCAAGGAGAGACAACTGATTGCAGATATGTGGCCGGAGCATGAATGAAAGGTGTGTGCATCTGGCATTTGACACATTTTCTCACAAATCGATGACAGTCCTGCTGCATGGAATTCCAGTAGTAACCTGCTCGGACGATCTGTTTGACGAGAGTTTGATAGCCGACATGGCCACCACAAATCCCTTCATGTGCTTCTTGGATAATTTTCATAGCTTCTTCTTTGTCTAAACATCTGGCATATTCAGAACTGAAACCACGACGGTAAAGGACATTGGCGAGAATGAAATAACGGGTAGACATGCGTTGAATTGCACGCTGCTCCCTTTTTGGCATTTCTGGTGGAAATTCACTAGTCTCAATGAAATTTTTGATATTTTGATACCAAGGTTTCTCCTTCTGATTAACCTGGTTTACTTGCATAATTGAATCGAAAGCGGGTTGCTTAAGTCTGCCAACTTCAAAAGAACGACAAGATTCACTACCTTTGAATGATAAAATGGAGCCCAGACTGGCTAAACTATCAGTTATCTGATTATGCTCTCTTCTGATATGACTGAGCTGAAATTCTTCGAAGTTGCCCACAAGAGCTAGGACGATCTTTTGATACGGAATCAATTTTGGATCTTTTACTTGTCATTCAGTGTTAACTTGACTGACAACAAGTAAAGAGTCGCCAAAAGCATGCACTCTCTTGATATTGAAATTTTGCAGAATTTTGAGGCCTTGTATTAAAGCTTCATACTCGGCCATATTATGAGTGCATTGGAAACCAAGCTTAAGGTAATAAGGGATTATTTCTTTTTCTGGAGTGATTAACAAGACTCCAATCCCTATGCCAGACATGTTTTTAGAGTCATCGAAGAACATGTTCCAAACTGGGGGCTGTTGGATATTACAGATGTGTTCATCAGGAAAATCATCCTCTGCTTTAATTTCTTCTGTCAAAAGAAAATCTGCCAACTGATCTGCGATCGCTTGGCCTTTAATTGACTTTTGAGAAACGTACTCTAAGTCATATTGCATTAGGAGGACTTGCCACTTCGCAATCCGTCCAGTGAGAAATGGTTGTTCCAAGATGTATCTGAGAGGATTAAGCTTTGATAGGAACTTGATTTCAGAAGCCAACAAGTAATGTCTCAATTTCTGGCACATCCAGACCAGAGCTAGACAAGTTTTCTCCATCTCAGAATACTTCTTTTCATAATCAATGAAGGTTTTGCTCACATAGTATATGGCGTGCTCTATCAGGCTGCCTTCTTCATACTGCGCGAGGAATCCACCACAGGCATTCTGATTGACAAAAATGTATAGTAGGAGAGATTTCCCCAATTTAGGCGGCTTCAGGACTGGTGGATTAATGAGATACTACTTGATGCGCTCAAACGAGAGCTGACATTTTGATCCCCATTCAAATTTAACTCCTTTTCTAAGCAAATGATTGAAGGGTTCACATCTCATAGCCAAATTGGAGATGAATCTGCGAATAGACTGAATATGCCCTTGAAGAGTTCGTAGTTCTCTCAGATTGGTTGGAGGCGGCATATCAATAATGACTTTTGCTTTTGCTGGATCCACCTCTATTCCTTTCTTACTGATAATGAAGCCAAGTAATTTGCCGGACTCTACTCCAAAAACACATTTATGAGGATTAAATCTTAACTTGTAAAGAATAAGTCTTTCAAAAACTTGGCTAAGAGCATCGAGGTGATCCTCTTCTTCTTTAGACTTAACCAAAATGTCATCCACATATGCATCCATATTTTTGTGCATTTGATCATGGAAAATAACGACCATTGCCCTTTGATAAGTTGCCCCGACATTTTTTAGTCTGAACGGCATCACAGTATAGCAGAAGGTTCCCCATGGGGTAGTAAAGGAAGTCTTGGACTGATCACGAACAGCCAGCTTGATCTGATTATAACCTGAATATTTATCCATAAAAGAAAACATGGCATGGCTCGCTGTGCTATCGATCAAAAGATCAATATTGGGAAGTGGATAATCATCCTTCGGGGTAGCCTTATTAAGATCCATGAAATCAATACAGATCCAAACTTTTCCGTTCTTTTTAGGGACTGCTACAATATTTGCTAACCAATCTGGATAATCAATGGCCCGGATGAAGCCTGCTTTCAACAAATCTTCAAGTCCTTCCTTGACTTGTTGCTCAATTCGAGGGTCTAACTTCCTCAATTTCTGTTTGATTGGTCTGGCTTCTGGTTTCAACTTGAGTCGATGCTCAACCAGCTTGGGATCTAATCCTGGCATATCTTCATAAGTCCAGGCAAATACTTCTTGATGCTGCTTAAGGAATTGAACGAGTCTTGCTTTTTCAACTTCGCTTAGACCTGACCCGATTTTGAGAATTTTCGGATCATCTTCCGACCCAATGTTGATATCCTCAGTCGGATCTTGAACCAAAGATGAGGGTTCATCCTGCTTCTGAATGTGAGCAAATTTTGGCAATTCTTGAATGGTGGAATCAAATTTGGCTGGCTCTTTGGTCTGCTCTGCTGCCTGACTGACCTCTACTCTGTCTTTTATCTCAGGAAACCTTGCCAATTTTAGATATTTGGGATTGATAACGAATTTTGTCATTGATTCAGAAGTTAATGGTCCTGAAAATGCCAAGATGAGGTTTTTAAGAGAAAATACAAGTCAAAAAGTGAGCCTTTTATACAAAGCAAGGAATAATGACATAGACAAAATATAAGATAAGAATGATAGATGCTCAAATGTGAAGAGAAAATTGATCTTTCATTGATTGAAAATGAAGTATTTACAAGACATCGACAAAAGAAATGGGACTGCATCGTCCCTACAAGATTAACAAAAGATAAGAAAAGAAAGCAGGAAAACTAAGGCATCATCTTCACTTGTTCCCTCTAACAAATATTGTTTTCTTGCTGGAATCTTGGCTGGTGAATCCCAACCCTCAACTGTCTGCATGCTGAACTGGAATGATGGTCTCTATCATGCCGTCTTCATCTTTCCCCATGCCCCGGAACGACTGATATCCATGTTTGATCAACAGATCGAATCCCTTTCTTGCTTTGGAAAACTAAGGGAATAAAGGATGATCTTTGAAGGAGGTGTAATTGATGCGTCCTCCTAGCTTGAAGAAACAAGGTCCTTGCCATTGGACCGTGGCTGCAACGTTCTCTTCTTCCATGACATCTTTTAACTTTAACATTTCTAAGCTGTCACTGAGATTGATTTCATCCGCTTCTCGGATGCTTGGAATATCAGCTGTGAATGTTGGACGGGGAATCATAGGCTGTGACAGCCTTTCTTCAGAGTCTTTGCCCAAGATGGTAGTAATCATTCCGCCCTTGGACCACTTGATGCATTGGTGGAGGGTTGATGGAACTGCATTGGCGTTATGGATCCATGTTTGTCCCAACAAGAGATTGTAAGTTGGCGGCACATTGACAACATGGAATAATACTGTGTGCACTGAATAGTTAATGAAAATCTCTCAAAAGATTTTGCCCTTGGCAGTCTGCCCATGATTATCGAAGCCATAGATGGTAATGGGATCAGGTACGTACTCTTCTTCTTTTAATCCCAGGGCCTTCGCTGTCATTTCTGGGCAAATGTTTAAACTGCTGCCCCCATCGACAAGTACGTGTGGGACAGTCATGCCCCTGGTCCTGACCACAATATACAATGCATTGTTGTGAAATAAATGAGGCTTTGGCAGGTCCTTATCTGAAAAAGTAATAGGCGCATTAGTCATCGCCTGATTTACTATTTGTGCCATGTCTTCGGGTGTGGTGCCCGACTTTACCTTGATCTTTCTCAGTAGATCATCTAGTTTTTCTCGATGCTGGGGAGAATCGTGAGTTAACTAAAAAATGAAGATGTTAGAGAGCGCGGTAATTGGCTTCTGAAGGCTTTTGGCCCGCTCTTTCGCTGCCTCAGAGGTTTCTGCTTCCTCTGTGGAGGCTTCCTTCTTCAAAAATCTCTTTGGAAAAACTTGGGTTTTTCCACTCTCAATTGACATGTTTCTTATGTTCAGAAATGAGAGGATATCCCCTCTCTGAGATGCAGGCTGATCCTGATGTAGAACCATCACCTGATGCTGCAAACTTATTTCTTCGCTGGAACATGGATGTATGTGACTCTGCAGAAGGAAAGAATGCTCGGAAATGGTTGATGCTGAATGTTTCGGAAATGGGGCAGACAGGATGTCCATTTTGCCTTCTTCTTCATCCTCGATAAGGATGCTTTTATCAATGCAGTCCTGGATCAGATGTTTCAGGATGAAGCAGTATTCAGTATCATGTCCCATTGCTCTGTGGAACTTGTAATACTGTTCCTTGAATCTTCCCATGATCACTTTCGGATCTGCAACTTTGGGAAGTTTCACCATTCTGTGGGATAGCAAATATTCCAGAATCTTTTCCAAAGGCTGGTCGAGGGGGGTGAATTTTCGATCCGTGCTTCAGTTTATATGCTTGGGTTTTTCTTGAAGGTCCCCTTTTTGTTGAGGACCGGCCGAAAGAGGCTTGTCATTGTTTTTGAAGAACTTCCCCTTTCTTCCTCTGTTCTGCTCGGGCTTCGTGCCACTGCTATGCTTGCTGCTACTGCCCTGATTATCTTCGGAAACATCAGCGGAGTAAGTAAAATGGGCTTTCTTATTTGGATCCGGAATATTCTTGGCCAAAGCAACACCTTCATACATCCCGTTCTCTACCCCCATCTCGAGCCATTCTGCTCGCTCTATCAGTTCAATAAATGATTTGGAGGGATATGGGAAGAGGAGTCTTTTTAGGGGCTGGGAGAAGTTGTTGAGAATGACTTGGAGGGCATGTTCCTCAGAAATAGGGTTCCTCATTTTGTTGCAAAGGCTCCTCCACTTGTGAATGAAATCCCTGGTCTTCTCGTTAGGCTCCTGCTTGAGGTTGCACAAATGGTTCAGGGTGGGTAGAGCTTCCGTATTGAACAGGAAGCACTCAACAAACATGTTGACAACTTTATCAAAATCCCTCAATTCGATGGGATTGACATGCTGAGCGTACCATTTGGCAGCTATCCCCTCCAGACTGCGGAGAAAACAGAGAAATAGGGCACGGTTGTCTTCACTGAATCGGGCACATTCGACGAAAAATATTGCCAAATGGGCCTTGGGATCTCCAGATCCATCAAATTTAATGAATTTCCGAGGGAGGTTCTCCAGATTGATGTCCCCTTCCAAGCCGAGGTAGAAATCCTGCCTGGTGTATGACCTTTTTCCTTTGTCCCGAATTTGCAGGTCTTTGACTATTTTGGTCAGTGCCTGGATTGAATCATCTGCGAGGGCCCCATACTTGGGCTTGTTTACTGACACTGGCTCTTCTACTGGCCTCTTGGATGATCGCAGATGTTTCGGGATGTAAATCAGCTGCTCTTATTCTTCGGAGACTTCTTCTACTGACCCGGAATCCTCAGAGGTGCTGTCACGCTGTACTTTCTGCTTGCTGATTTTGACCGGCTTCTTTATGGGCTTCTTCTTAGCTTTGCTCTTGGAAGCTGCCTTCTTGGGAACAGCCATAGCCTGCTCGGCCATCATCTTGGTCATCATTTTTTGAAAGACCCAGTACATGGCCGGATCAACGTCGCTCTCATCCCCTGAGTCATGCTTCTTGGATAATTTAGGAGAATTCATCTCCTCTGGTTCGTTGTCACTGTGTCATTGAGCAGCCTGCTTACCAGCCCTTGTCTGAACCATTTTCAGATGCCAAAGTTTTCCTGCAGAAATATGGGAATGGTTAGAGTATGGAGAAGCCTTTGAAAACCAAAATTTTTGAGGAAAAAGTAATGAAGGATTTTGGCAGACAATTTCAAGAGATTATCCCATTACCTGGGATCGGGTCATCACAAGATTTGTGATAATTGTGTTACCATTTGATGATAACAGAGAAATGTGCCTTGTTACCTAGGCGAGGTCGCCAACCATGATGAAATATATTGAAGAAAATGTGGGAGGAATGTCCCATTTACCTGGGACGAGGTCGTCACGAAAATTGTGACTATTTGTACTATAAAACAAAATACAAGAAACACAACTTTTGGCCAAAAAGTAATTTTTATTGATATTTTTAATATTCAAAGACAAAGAGAAGGTGGGCAGACATTTTGCCACCACTCTTGATATTCAGATGATACATTTGGCCCCAGAAATACAGACAGAGAAATAAAGGAGTCCCAAGTATATTTAGTGACATGGTATGCCCCAGACCACTAATCCGACTGTAGATTGAATTCTGGCATATTGCCTGTCGGGAAGCGGGTCTTGGCACGAATCTGCCGCTGCGAAAACTTCCTGAGACATCATTCCGGCTGATAATCAACACAAAAGAAAGGGCCAAGCAATCTGTAGCATTTGTCGCGAGCATAGGTGTATCGAGGAACGGTCTCTCTTCTGTCAAAGAAGTCCCAAGTAATCTCCTCCTGATACAGTTTCTTGATCAAAGCTCAACACTGAATGGCCGACTTTGGCTTCTTACTGCTGAAACTAAAAGAACTGGCCTTCGAGGGAACGTGTCGCAGGAACCACGACTGCAGGGCGTAAGTGCATCCATCTACCAGAATGGTCTTCCCAAGAGCAAATCGAGCCAAGCCTCTGTAAAGGAAAGCCAAGGCTGCCATAGAAACTGAAAGCTGACGGGTCTGCTTGCTTCCCCATCTTCGAAAGAGCTGGACGACTCTAATATATATGAAATTCTGGCCATCTTGGAAGAAAGCTAATCCTATCGTGCACAGGAGCATGGCATGCTGAATTCTGTCTTTCGCTGCTCGAGACAAAGTGTTAACCTCCTCGTAAGTTCCATACTTGCGATAGAGTCCAAACAGGTCAATGAATTGATTCCTACCAATCTCAGTAAGAGGCCAGGATCTGCTCCCTGTTGCTCTGGCCAAGGCTTCTCAAACATCCACCCCTTTGATGTTGATCAAAAACTGCTGCTCGACAGGATCATCTGGCTGGCCAGCTGGTTCGGGCAATCCCATGATATCATTGAACTCATCCATGAGTAGAGTCATCTCTCCCCATGGAAACCAGAATGTGCAGGTACGTGGATTCCACCGTTCTGCCATAGATTGAATCAAAGCCCCATTGATGGTTCACTTGCCCACCGCTGATGCCATCTCCAACCCACAGTCATCCATGTGATCTGGGAACATACGTGAGAAGGTTGCAAACCAAGAATAATACCACCGAGGGAAGAAAGGGCGAGACTGGATGACCTGTTGATCCGGGAATCCATCCTGAATCTGATAGAAGACATGATCTCGGGGAAAGACCGCATCGAGGGAGTCAGATGCCATTGAGAAATGATACTGGGGTAAAGAAGAAATAAGGAGAATTAGATAGAATGCAGGACTGACGGATAGACTCTTCAAAGATGCAAACCTGGAAATTTTGAAAGATCGAGGAAATTTTAAAGAATTTTCTAGGGGTTTTGAAGAAAAAATTGATCTAAAAGAGAAAAGAAATGCAGGTAGAGAAAAATATACACTTGGGGTTTTTGAAAATAAGGGTAAGTTTTGAATAATACACCCAGGGTTTTGAAAAAAGGGTTTGATACATGTATTATGAGAGAATAAGAGAAACATCATATCACCAAAAAAGTTGCACAAACAATGATGCACACACAGCACCCCCTAAAGGCTGACTCTAAATGCAATATTTGAAATAGCTTGTAGGACCTTAATCCTAACTCTAAGGTTCAGATCATCTGATTCCAATCAAGATATGCCGATATACCCAAGCCGAAGCTCGAAGTACGTGGCATAGAAATATTTCTCTGGTTCTAAGGTAATGGCTTCCCAACATCCTTGAGCACCTACCGATATACATCGGACTATGGCCATTAGGTACATGGTAGGGGGCGCAAACCCAAATAAGTGGTCCAGTTGTGAGGCTCTCTCCCAAACTATGGTTCAGTGAGACAGCCCAGCAACGTGAAGACCGGGACAATATAGGTAAGGGAGGTTTTCAAAATATGCTCAACATGCAAGAAATCAGATGGCTCTAATGCAAGTCCTAAAGAGATAAATTAAAATGAAGAGAAACTTACACTTGCATACATCATTTTGCATTCAATCCCTAAAATTGAGGAGAGTTGTATTTCAGACCTAAGTCTAATGTGAGCATGGAATAATCTCCTCAATATGGTCCTACCAAACCATACTTAGATCCTATATGCAATGATGTCAGCTTAGGACATAATCTAGGTTTCCTAAGGTTTGCATGGAAATGAAGCTGACATTTATAGAATAAAAACTTAGATAATATCAAAGCAAAGAAAAAGGCATTAAATTCGACCGGACGAAGACGAGTCCCATCACGGTCGCCAAACCTGTGATCATCGCAAAATTTTTCCTCTCGTAATTATTCTCTCTCTTCATTCTCTTTTTCCTTTCCAACCTTTTTTTCCTCCTTTTTGAAGGGAGAAAATAAAAGATGGAAAAAAAAAGAGAGAAGAGAAAAGAAAAGAAAGAGATAGAGAGAGAGGAATTCTTTTGCGGGGTCTCACTTGACCTTAATTTTGAAAATATTTGAGAAAATAACTCGCCTTCGTTTTGAAATATTTGCGGGAAAATTGGGAGACGGGATTCGCTCGTCGGTACGAGGTTCGACCATTCCTGGCGCCTTTACCAGGGGTAATCGAACCAAGGGTCGAATTCATGCCTTTTGTTTTGCTAAGAAATTATCTAAGAACTTTTTTTCTAAGTCTAAATGTGCAAAGAATCATGCTTGTGCAAATGCCAAGATATATGCTCCTTTTGAAAATGATTTGAAATTTTCCAAGTGTTTCTGAGATGAATCTGATGATAGAGTGAAGAAATGGTTTTTAACTCAGAACTTAAGATTAAAGTTCTAAGTTTTTGAAATAATCAGAGCTTGGAAGAAATAAATCTGGACTTCGAAAGAAATGATTTTGAAGATGAGATAAAAGGGAGAAGAAAGGAAATCTTAGAGTCATAAATGAACTTTGAATTAGAATAAAGCTGAAATGGAATTGAATTCTAACTTTTGAAGTTTGAAATCAGAATGAAATGTGGGAAATCTAAATAGAATTTGAGAAATGGGATTGATTGGAAAGTTGGAGTTCAAGATGGAATTTGAATCTGAAGTCTGGATTCTAAATTAAGATCAAAAAATTGAATTCTGGATTTAAAATCCAAAAATGAGAATTGGATTTGAAATCTGGGATGAAATGGAATTGGATCTGAAATTTGAGATTTAAAGGTGAAGTTGGACTCTGAATTTTAAATGGAATTGGATCCAACATTTGGCATCCAAGATGGAATTCGGATCTGAAGTCTGAGATCAGAGGTAGAATTGGGTTCTGGATCCTAGAATGGATTTGGATCTGAATCTGAGATCCAAGGTGGAGTTGGGTCTTGGATCCTAGAATGGATTTGGATCTGAATCTGAGATCCAAGGTAGGATTGGGTTATGGATCCTAGAATGGATTTTGGATCTGAATCTGAGATCCAAAATGAAGTTGGATTCGGGATCCTACAATGGAATTGGATTTGAAGTCTGAGATCCAAAGTGAAGTTGGATTCTGGACCCTAAAATAGAATTGGATCTGAAGTCTGAGATCCAAAGTGAAATTGGATTCTGGACCATAAAATGGAATTGGTTCTAAAATCTGAGATCCAAAGTAGAGATTATACTTGGAAATCTGGATCCAAGTTGAGATTAGAATCTAACTTTTGATTTTTTTTGGAATTTCAAAATTGATTTTGAGAATGAATTTCAAAGTCAAATTGGACTTTGAACTTGAATTTCGAATTTATAAAATGAATCAAGTTGAATTTTAAACTTTGGATTTGATTTCAAAGTTTGGATTTTAAGAAATGAGATAGAATTGATAAATAGGGATTTGAAGAAGAGATATTCACAATCACTTGGATTTTAAAAGGAATTTTTGAAAATATGATGCAATTCTATCCTAAATGATGAAATGAATTTAAAGAATATGAAATTGGAATTTGAAAAGTTATGAAATTGGAATATGAAATGAATTTAAATGAATTAAGAATGAGATTGAAGATATAATATATCCCTGACTATGGTCATTGAATATATTATATAATAACCACATTTAAATTCAAGTGAAGAATAAAATACATTCTTGGTGCTTTTATAGAATTTAAAATGAAATTAACTCTCAATATACCCTGACTATGGCCATTGGTATATGTGTTGAATTAATTTTAAATTGAATTCTGATAAAAGAGGAAAATATTTAAAGAAAATATGATGATTTTTGGAAAGGGTCCAGTGTGGATCCCAGTGTTATTTTGTAAAAGATAAAGATGCTAAGTTTTGTCCACATCCTGACTATGGCCATTGATGTAGATCATCAACTTAGGATCAATTATCTCTTACGAAATGGTGCACGTGCCATTCGTGTTTCACCATTGTGAGAATTTGAGAAATAAGAGCAAAAAGCATGAAAATGAGTCATCCTTGATATTTACAATGCTCATTCATTCTATCTAAAAGTTGAAAATGTAAATATTCTCATTAATACCTAGCTATTACATCATTGATATTGAAATTTACAGTTTCTAAAGCTAGGAAAGACAACGACATCTTCTATATATATTCCCTGCAAAACAAGGCATAACATACATAAGGAGGTAAAATGCTATCTTGGGAATAAGGTGGACAAAACCATATCTAAATGATAAAATGGGCATTAGACTATTTATATGACATGCTGGGCCAATGGGAGAATATAGATTTGGAATGCCTATGGATGTTAGTAAGAGATTGCTCATGAATTGCTTAAACACAAGGCTTAATGCATGTTGCATCTACCTATAATGCTCACGCTAAATGAAAGGGGTATTGTGGCTTAGTACAGCAAAGAGGTGGGATAAGAATGGTATGGGATAGATGTATAGAGGTTGTAGTGGGGATGTATGACAGTAGGTATATATAATGTAGGTTACAACAATAGTGAAGTATGGCAAAGTGGTGTAAATGCAAGAAGAGTTATTATTAAATCAGTGTTGTGTAACATCTGATGTAGATGAGTGATGGGGTATGCACATAGGTAACGACTGATATATATGGGATGCAAGACGATTATTGGGAATAGATGGGGTGATAAATATGAACCTATATTGATGTAGCAATGAGTAGATGCTATGTTGGAGGATGGAAAATGTATGAGAAAGTGATATTGAACAAGTGGGATGGAATATTTCACCCATTGAAGGCACAACTGAGCTTACTGCAACATCATTCAATTCTTTTCCAGATTCTTGCTAGACTTCAAGGCTATATTGGCAATGGTCAGGGACCTAAAACCATTAGCAAGGCAAAGATCTCTATGGTGCCCAGCACTACCAGACCAATGTGTCATATGCAAGGACTTATCACCTACCAGAGATGAATTTCAAGGTATGAAAGACAATATTGATCTAATAATGATCTCTGACAGTTGAAGGCTACAACCTCTGTGTTGCATGGTGGTATCTAATTGACCCCACGAAGTGATGGAGCTGGAATGGAACTTCCAGAGTCAGGGGAGTTTTGAACAGGGAATTAAATTCCTATGAGATTTAAACAAAACACTTCAGCTGGAAATCGAAAGAAGCCATTTTGTATAATTGACAAACCAGAACATGATGGTATTCCTGTGATCGAGAACCCAAATAACCTGCTAACTACCGGCAACAACATCCTTGGGATGTGGCCTTCATCCTTTCTCACTAACAGGCTGTCACCAACTATTGGAGACAGATGTCAAGAAGGATATTTGCTGGTAAAGTTATGGATCATACTGTGGAGCTGGTGGGTTGTTGAGATAATAAGTGGCAGGATGAAGGTGGTGATCGTGAAGACATGCTAACAGGGAAGTGACAGTAGTGAGTTGAAATGCTGCCATAGGGAGCAGAAGTGGAATGGGGTGTATGATGCATGATGAATAGCAGTCTACTGTGTACAAAAGATGTTGTGGCTGCTGACAAATTGTAAGTGTGTAAAAAGGTGAATAACAATGAACGTATGTAAGTACTAAAAAAAATGATGATAAAAGAAAATTATCCCTTGCATACAGCACCAACAATATCCCCTTTATGATTCCCTAAAATCATGAACATAACCCACAATGGACCCTGTAGAACATGCTTGTTGCTAATCAAGGGAAAGACATGCACTTATGTCAGTTTAAAGAATCACTGAACTGACCTCAATGAATATTATGGCTTAACCAACAAATTATTCCAAATCTTGACAAGAGAAATATCATAGAGCATTAATAAGTTGAAATCTTCATAATATTCCTATGTCATGATAACAAAAGAATGGGGATGGTGAGATATGATCACCCTGAACTAGCATTAGCATGACCTCAACTTAAACAAATGTCTTTAGCATGGTGTGTGTTCAAATGAGTAATGTTGTCAACGATGTGCAAATGTGCAGGTGTAGGTAACAATCAGTGCTAACGTTCATTAGATGCAGAGTGTTCTAGAATTTTTCAGAGAGTCAAACATCTTTTCCAACCAGGGAACAATGCTATGCTGGAAAATATAGATAATGATAACAAATATTTTCTCCCTTGAGCCAGCTTCACATCCCCAAAATTCAGAATTGAAAGCTTGCAAACCAAAAAAATAAATAGACATATCTGCATGTTTTTTTTTTGTTTTTTTGTTTTTACCAGGAAATATTCGTGCATCTCCACCCAAAAAAAAATTAATAATATTCAGATGTTATAAGAAATCGCTTGAAAACCCAGCAAAATTTGGACAAAATACAAGAAGCTTTGAACAGATCACGAATGTTATATTAGACTAAATGCTTTTATTGGGTACGAAAATGCATAAAAGACTGATATTCCTAAGATTTCTCGATGTGACAAACCAATAAACTTTTGAGGACTCCAAGGGTCCATCTGAAGAAAATTTTACAGCCTAATCATTAGACATGCTCTATCTTATCCCCTAACTTACAAAGTTGCATCATAATCAGAATAACAAAACATTCTCTAGTAATGAGGCTTTTGGGTTATGCCCCAACGGTGGATAAAGATTTACAATCTATGAAAGCCACAACTAGGAGTTTGGAATGATAACCAAGCTATAGGGGGAAAACAAAATGGTACATGCTTTTAAAGGTAGCTATAGGCATTGCTTTTTTTTTAGTTACATGCTAATAGCCCAAACTTAAAAAAAATAAGAGGTTCAGAAGGTGTATAATTAGGAAACACCAGATGCATTGTGAGTAAAATGATCATGAAGGCAATATGTATGCTGATAACCATTTTCTCCACTCACCGAGATGAATTGGTCAGAAGTTGCAAAATCATGATTTGACTCATGATCAGAAACCATAAAGTCTTCAGTACAGTGGCTCCAAACATGCCTATCGGGAGGTTAACAGGGTTTGCTAAGAGTTAAAAGGCTCTAGTGCATACCTTAAAGATGGATCCCTTTCTGCTGGAGGAGGAATGGACTACATCTGATTAGTACAGGAATGAAGCAAAATACAGAAATCACATAATCGCATAAATAGCAGACATCAGCACAAACATGGGGATGGGCAAGATGTTGCAGAAATATAACCGTAAATGAGATGTAAAAAAAAATGCAAAATTACAAATTAAGAAATGATGCATGATGCTGGATGGACTTAAGATAATAAAGAAGTAAAAAAAATATGTGAATGCCAAATGATTGAAGCATAACATAGATACTAGATGCTAAATTTATTCAGAAACGAGAATTTGGCCTATATGACCATATGAATGTGTAGTGAGGCACAAATCTATTGGTAGAACATGATAAATCATCTCAGAAAATACCAAATCACATAATGATATCTACAGAATATGAATCACAGGACAAATATCTCTGAAAATACCAATCTCCCCATGAACGGCATCTTCCAATCACAACTCGCAGAGTTGTGATCCCAGGAAACGCAAACCGCTAAAATGGATCAGCAATTCTCAAATCGCCATTTGCAGAAACATATGAAAGAAAAGTAAAGAAGAAGAAAAAATGAAGAATAACAAAAAGGGAAATGATCTGATGAACTGCAAAAAGGAGTATTAAGCCTAAATAATATAAATAGAGGAGCAAATTGCGGAAAACAATGAAGGAATTTGCAACGAATTGTAAAGATAGAGGAGAAATGTTGGAATGTATACATTCCAGTAATGTTACACACAGACAGACCAACATTGCTATAAGCAACTTGATACTATCCAAGGTGCTTTAATGGAGGCGATAGGAAAAACCAGAAAAAGAAAATGAATATGAAGAAGGAAGGTGAAGGACCCTTACCGTAGTTTACAGAGTTTTGTGAAGGGAGGGATTCTCTTTTTCCTTCTCGTGGAACTCCTTTCGGCTTCTTGCAGAGGAGAGGCTTTGGGGAAGGACCGTTCTATAGTGCTTTGCAGAGTAGAAGCCTCAGGAAGGAAAGGGGAAAAGCGGGTGATTCGAGCAACGGAAGGTAATGGGTGGATTGATGATCGGATTGGGTGAATAGTGGATGCCTTTAGCCTTCCCCTGTGGTTACTTATATAGGAGATGGAAGAAGGATCTGAAAGAGGGGGGAGATGGTTCATTGAGAATCGATGGTTGAAGAAGGAGGAAGAAGATGATCGAATGGTCGATCATCTTGAGAAAGAGGAGTTTGTTGAGGATCAAGGGTAGAAGGAGAGAAGATCGATCGAGAGGATGAGGAAGGCAATGAATGGTGAAGAGAAGAGGCCGAAGGAAGGATCGAGAAACGGCTTCAGGGTCAGAGAGAAAGAGAGAGGGCTTCTGCGGGTCTTGCCCCGGAAGGCTTTTCTCAAAATTTTCCATAAAAGGGGTCTTTTTAAAAGTTTTCCTCAAAAAGGGTTTTCAAAACCATCTTTTTGTAATTTTCTTTGTGTTTTAAATTTTTGTTGTTTTCTTTGGCATTTTCTATATTTTTTTTTTGTGATTTTGGAATACATTCTAGAATCTTGGCAAAATGAGGGATTTAAAAACTATTTTTTTGTATTTTTGAGAAATATTTACAAAAGAGGGGTTTTCTGAGAATTCAGTGTTAATCTTTTGAAATTTCTTCAGAAACTGGGTTTGGATCCAGGTTTTGAGAAAATATTTGAGTTTTTTTTTTAACCTCGAATCGAGAAATACGGAGCTGTGGATTCAAACGGATATCGGATGGACTGTCTGAGCCTTTCATAGATTATTTTTGGCATTTTTGTAAATTTTGATCAAAATTTGGATAATGAAGCTCAGATTTGGATTTTAACACTGGATCCAGATCCAGAATCAAGTTGGATACATTAATATGGAATTTATTTCAGAAAATCTGAAGAACAACCGAATTTTGGCTTTGAAATTGCTTTTATCTTCTCAGAGAATGAGGGCCAGGGGTAAAAGGGTCATTTTGAAAAACCTTTGAAAAATTTGGGGTGTTCACACAACCTCTATTTTCCCTTTTTAAAGAGAAAAATAAAAGACAGAAAAGAAGAGAAGAGAAAAGAAAAGAAGAGAAAAGGAACTCTTTTGCGAAGGTCTCACTTGACCTTGATTTAAAATTGTTTAGAAAATTACTCACCATCGTTTTGAAATATTTGCGGGAAAATTGGGAGACAGGATTCACTCATCGGTACGAGGTTCGACCATTCCTGGAGCCTTTACCAGGGGTAATCGAACCAAGGATCGAATTTATGCCTTTTTGCTTTGCCTAAATATTATCTAAGAATTTATTCTAAGTCTAAAAATGCACAAAGAGTCATGCTTGTGCAATGCAAGGATGTATGCTCTTTTGAAAAAGATGATTTAGAAATCTGAGACTTTCCAAGTGAAAATGTGATGATGGAAGAAAAAAAATGATTTCTGAATAGTTGAATTTAACTTAGAACTTGAGGTAGATGAGAAAAGATACTTTAAAGTTCTAAGTCTTTGAAATAATCAGAGTTGGGAAAAATACATCTTGAATTTGAAAAGAATGATTTGACGATGAGAGAAGAAGAAAATGAAGTTTCAGAGTCAGAAATGGACTTTGAATTTGAATTCTGGATCTAGATTTCAAAGTGGAGATGGAATTTGAAATGGAATTGGATTCCATATTTAAAGTTTGAAATTAGGATGGAATTTTGAATTTAAGAAGTCCAAAAATGGAATTTTAAAAATAGAAATGAATTTAAGAAGTCCAGATGAAATCTGAAAATGGAATTGGATTTGAAATCTGAAAATCAAGATAGATTCAGATTTGAAATCTAGTATTGGGAATGGAATTGGATTTGAAATCTGAGATTCAAGATGGAATTTGAATCCAAAGTCTGAATCCTAAATGGAATTGGATCCAAAGTCTGGAATCTAAGATGAGATTGGATTCTGGAATCCTAAATGGAATTGGATCCAAAATCTAGGATCTTAAATGGAATTGGATCCAAAGTCTAAGATCCAAAATGAAGTTGAATTCTGGGATCTTAAATGGATTTGGATCCAAAGTCTGAGATCCAAAGTGAAGATTGGATTTGGGAATCTGGATCCTAAAAATGGAGTTAGATTCTAATTTTGGAATTGGATTTTGAAAGTCCAAAATGGGACTTTTGAAGATGAATCTGGGTTTTGAAAACCCAAATTGAATTTAAAGCTTTAGGAAAAATCAAATTTTGAGATTCAGAATCAATCTCAAAACTTTGATTTGAGGATCAAGACTCAATAAAAAATAAAGGGTGGACTTGATTTAAAGCTTGAGTTTTGAAATCAGAAGATGAATCAAAAATTTCAAAGTAAAATTAAACTTTGAAATTGAATTTTGAGATGTTGAATTAAATTTGAATTTGAATTTGAATCTTGAAAATGAATAATTCCAAAGTTGAATTTGATTTCAATTTGAAATGGAACTTTTGAATATAAAATGAATTTTGAATTTTCAAAGTCAAATTGGACTTTGAAATTGAATTTTTGATCTTGAAATGAGATAGAATTTGATGAATTGAAATACAATTTGAAAAAAGACATTCAAGATCACTTGGATTTTGAAAAGAAATTTTGAAAATATGATGCAGTTCTATCCTAAATGATGAAAATGAATTTAAAGAACTTTTTTGAAATTGGATTTTGAAAATCATATTTCATTCTTTAAATGAATGTAAATAAGATTGAGGATATAATACATCCCTGTCTATGGTCATTGAATGTATTATATAATAATCATATTTGAATTCAGGTGAAGAATAAAACATATTTTTTTGTGCTTTTATAGAGTTTAAAATGAAATTAACTCTCAATATATCCTGACTATGGCCATTGATATATATTTTGAGTTAATTTTAAGTTAAACTCTGATAAAAGAAGAAAATATTTAAAAATATGATGATTTTTAGAAAGAGATTCAGTGTGGATCCAATGTTATTCCATAAAAGATGAAAATCCTAAGTTTTGTTCACATCCTAACTATGGCCATTGATGTAAATCATAAACTTAGGATTTAATCATCTTTTATTAGAATGGTGCACATGGCATTTGTGTTCCCATTCGTGAATTTTTGGAATAAAGAGGAAAATGATATGAAAAACAAGCAATTCTAGAGAAATGTGTATGCTCATACATTCTAGTATAATACAGGAGATATAAATTTCTCGTTTAGAATCTCACTATCACATTATGACATCAAAATTTGAAAATGTCAAAATCTCTAATCTCAGAAAAGAAGTCTGAATCTTCTATGATTCTTGCAAAAGCAGAGTTAGCACAAAAAGATGCATATAGCCAAAGATAACATATTGCATTTAGGATATAAATGATGAAATGCATATATTTGATTAGAAAATATTTACACAACATCTAATTGCCATACGTGGGTTGTTGAGAGTATATATCTATATACATACATGAGGATGCCTAGGTCATGCACGAAATGACATGTTTATGCTATTAAAAACTACTTATGACAATGCTTTTAAGATGAAAACATGAATCTACAGTGTATGAATGAGACTGATGTGTATACAAATGAGAAGGCTAAGTACACATGCACCCAAAGCTATGAAAGGCATTATAGGATGCACAAATACGAGTGTCAATGGTGCAGCAGTGAATGTCCCTATGAAAGATGCTGGGAAATGATGCGGTGGTAGGAAAAATGAAGGCACTAGGATGGCAAAGGGGGAAAGTACTACAGATATTGCAGCTGGGATGCGATGGAATGACTATAGCAGGCACACATATGTTGTGTTAATAGGCAGTGAAGTGCCTAGATGCAGTGTAGTGGAGTGATAATGCTGAGAATGAGTGAAGGGTTGTGGTAATGCTATAGTGGTAGCTGCAGGGGAAGCATAGAGAATGTTACAGGAGATGTAATGTGCAGGTATTGCAGAGAAGGTGGTACAGAGGATGACTGAAGTGGCAAAGTGTGGCAGCTGGTAAGTAGCTGAATGTGGTGACAACAAGGGCTGGAGTTGTGTATGAAAGGTGTAAGGGAAGGTAACGCAGGAGAGTATGTGAAAAGATACAGCAAGTGTTACAAGGGGGTGTGCTATATATAACAGTACATATTGCGGGAAAAACTTTTAACAAAAAATACATGATGTGGGCTAAGGGACAGGTGTTGGGCATTGGTGGTGTACAGGGAACCACAACAGTGTTTACCACTGTTATGAGCATACAAGGGGTGTTGAGAATGGGTGGCATAGATGGAGTGTGGCTGTGCAGGTAATGGCAGGTAAGGGTTGTATGTTGGTAGATGCAACAGGTGGGAAATGCTGGAAGACATATAGGTGCAAAGGAAGTGAATAGCAGGTGACGCCTAAGTGCAGAGATGTAAAGATGGACATAACAGTGTGCAACTTGATGAATAGTTTAAATTGCAGAAAAATGCAAATGTGTGGAAGATTAAGTGGATAGTATGCTGATGGTGAGTGGTAGGATACTACTGTGCTGGTGGAGGCAGTGTTGTAGGTGACAAGGTAGATTCAAAGTAGCATATGACTGTGATAAGTTACAAGGAAGTGGCGCAGCAAGATGCTGCTGTGGGATCGGATGGCAGCAGTAGTGTGTGCCAGGAACTGTAGCAGGAAATAGAGCTGAAGGTTGTGCTTATAAAACCCAGAAAAATTACAGCAAGGGTGCTGTGAAGGTGATAATGAAATGGAGTGTGGGTGATTGTACATGGAAAATGATGTTGGAAATGACCGTAGCTGGAAAATGCATTGACAACAGGTATATGTGATAAGAATGAGCGAAGTTCCAGCAAGATGAAGAGAATATATTAAAGATAGAAAAAGACGCCATGCTTGTTGAGTTATCCTGTTGCAACACCAAAACCCTCAAATTGACAAGTTGGACAATCTCAGGTGGTATATTCCCTTATAACATGTTACTCCCCTGACTAAGAATCTCCAACTTTGATAGATTCGTTAAGGGAAGGCGGGATGATGACTGTGAATTCATTCGAACCAAGAAGCAAAATTCTCAGATTTGGTAAGTCCCTCCCCCCCCCCCCCATCTTACTAGGTACAGTCCCTCTGAACTTATTGATGATTAGAGACAATCTCTCAAGTTGTTGGCAATTGCCCAAACTTGGAGGGGATGATGCTGATCGGATGGTTCATTGGTGGCTGAAAATAAATTGCACAGTGAGGTGATGTATTTGTGTGCAATATGTGGCGGAAGTGGATTGTAGCAGGGAGTGCTGTGAATGTGGTGGGGTGATGTGGGAATGTAAGTGGAGTACTGTATGTGTATGCACAGGAAAATCACAGCAGTTGATTGTAACAGGAAAATCTTGTAAAGTATTATTCTTGCAAACAACAAATTTGTAAGAAAGGAAAAACAGCCCAAGGCAATACACCTTTGTGAACATTCAAAGAACAAGCACTTTGTAACTTCTCTTTGATGGTTCTTCAACCAAGATGGTGGAATAATCCTGTGAACATGATGCTAACCTGGAAGTGTTTACAAAATTCTAGTTAAGGTACTCCTAATGAAACTCATGGTGGTACCTACTTTCATTCCTTCAATTATACTTCCATCAAAAGGAAAGGCATCCCATATATCATTATAATGGTACATCATTGACCAAAAGAGGAAATGTTTTATCATTCCTAAAGATGAACCTACAGAAGGCCTTCAATTTTGTAAATAGGGTTTTCTAATACTTTTGTAGGTGAATTAGACTTTGTTCTTGTGACAGGAAAATGGATTGTTCATGACTCTCCCTCCATACCCAAACACACTAATCAGGCAGCCAGAAGTTTATTTGATTCAGTGGGGAACAAGCTTAATCAATCTTGGCTTTATGGTGAAAATTTTCCTCAGCTTCATTACATGTCGGTGCATGCAAACAGGGGCTCTCAAACCAGATTAATAAGAATGCCATTTAAACCATGGCAGTCATAGAAAATGTGATTTCACTAGAGAAGTTTCGGACTAGCAATAGATTAAACAATTAATTCATAAATATTTGATTTGGCCAACTTCCAACTGGAGGAGAGTATGGTAAAAAGAGAAAAAAAAGTACGTTTAGCCTGCTACCATTAACTACCTCAAATTTCCACTGAATCAAAAGAAAGAAGTAATTGGACTCCTGTTTGAAGTCGCCTTCAGTACTTAAAAGAAACATTGAGAAGTTTCATCTAGATGAAAATGCACATATCAGCAAGAGCATGTCTAATAAAAAATATATATATACAGGGCGACCTTGCGCAGAGTATGCTCAAATTAACTTGTATGAATAGAGCGCCAGTATGATAATGCAACACAGAATGACAATGATGATTGAATAAAACACAGAGGATGTAGCCCAAAAACTGGAATAAGATTGATGCTGAGAAACGTAGCACGTGAAATTGATATATGAGGCAAACAAACAAGATGCACAAACGATGATGAAATGCCATGAAACACACCACGCTGAGATGTTAGCACGTTAACTCAGAGAACAAAAAATCATAGGATATCTAAGATGCTAACACCAAGATCGAGAGTGGAAATGTAAAACATAGCATGCGCAGATACAATGATGGTGATGATAAGGAAAGTTGAAATATGATATGCAATGGGATGTGAACGAAAAATGGGTGTAATGTTGTGCTACTGCTGCTGATATTGGAATCATGATATGATCGATGGTGGTACTCAAGTTCGATAACACGACCATATCAAAACATATAGATGAGTTGATCTGTTGTGCAAACCGAACTGAAGCAGAAAACGAAATTCTAATAACTAGAAATGCTGATGAAAATAGATTTAGGCAAATTGCTTTACAATAGTAATGCAATGACGAATTGCAAAAGAACAGAGTATTGAACCTAAAATAGCATAAACCGATATTTAAACTTGCATAAACTGGAGAAATTCGAAATAAATTACAAAAACAAAAAAAACAGAGAGAAAATGTTGGAATCTGAGAATTCCATTGATGTTGCACGTAGGTACATCGATGTTGCTATAAATAACACGATGCTACCAAGGGTGCTTTAATGGGGCGACGAACAAGAAAATTAGAAATAACAGAGAGAGGAAGGAGCACTTACCGTGGCTGATGCTTTAGGATCGACTTTCTTCAACTAATTTGGGGAAGAAGACCAGGGAATAAGAGAAGAGAAAGAAGGAGAAAAGGAATGGGAAGAAGAAAAAAGAGGAAGGGAATGCGTGAAACTTGGTGGGGAGGTGAAGACGATTAGAGAGTGGAAAAGAAGGTCTGAGAGGAATGGATCTCTTCAGTAGCGCTGCAAAGATTCTGAAGGAGGAGATTCTCTTTTCTTCTCTTGTGGAGCTCCCTTCTTGGGGCAGGGGGAAGGAGAGGTAGGAGCTCGATCAGGAAAAAGCCAAAGGGGGGAGGGATCGAGCGCAATGGGTCAACCGGGAGGGGTGAAGGTGGATGAAGAAATGGAGGCCTGCGGCTCCCTTCTTATAACGGGAAACCGTTAGCAAATTTTCCAATCGGGTCCCTCTTATTTTCAAGATTTTTATAAAGAGGGGGTCTTTAACAAATTTTGCTAAAAAGTGTTTTCACAAAACTCGATTTTCAAAAAGGTGCCTTTAAAAGGCCATTTTTTGTGTTTTCTTTTTCGCTTTTTTTTTTTTGTTCTTTTTCTTAAAATTTTCTACATTTTTTTTGTATTTTTGGAATAAAACTCTAAAAACTAAGGAATTTAAACTAATTTTGCAAAATTTTCAAAAATATCTACAAAAGAAGGGTTTTTTTTTTAAAGTTCATGGTTATCTTTAGGAATTTTCTTCAAAAAATGGGTTTACATCTGGATTTTGAGGAAATGTTCAAGGTTTTGACCTTAAACCGAGAAAAATAGAGCAGTGGATCCAAATAGACGCCGGATGGACTGTCTGAGCCTTTCTAAAATTATTTTGGTATTTTTGTAATTTTAATTTGCAAATTTAGACCACGAGACTCAGATTTTGGATTCTGATATTGGATCCGGATCCAAAATCGAGTCAGATATATAAATAAATTTAATTTCAGTAAAATATGAGAAATAAACTGGTATTTAGATTTAAAACTGACTTAATTAACCAGAAAATGGGGTCAGGGGCAAAAAGGAAATATTTATAAGATTTTGAAAAATTTGGGGTGTTCACACAGTCATATCGAAGATTTTTCTTCATCCTTTTGATTGACCAACAAAAAATCTGAATTTTGAGTCTTTCTTCACAAAAGCTTCACCCTTTTGGAAAGAATAGAGATTTGAGGTAATTCGTTATGCGATAAAAGCTTGAGATCAACAACTATTTTTATGGCAATTTGGCAAAATATTCCTGAAATCCTTGATGAGGAAAATTGCTTAACATTGAGTTTGACACATCAGTGGGATTCTGGAGGAAAGTCCACACGAAGATGAACTCCAAAGGTAAATCCAATACAAAATTGGAATTCTGAAGGTAAGTTCTGGCACAATACTGGATTTTGAAGGTAAGCCCAACTCAGAAGTTGGTTTTCAAATAAACATCTGAATCAAAACTCAAATTCTGCAAGGAAAGCTGGAAAATTCGAGTCAAAACTCGAGCCTTCAAAAGAAAACTAAGAAGTTTGGTTTTTAAGGAGAGAAAATTCGGGTCGAAACCCAAATCTTCAAAGGAAAACTAGACCAACTTGGACTTTTTAAGGAAAGAAAATTTGAGTCGAAACTCAAATCTTTAAAGGAAAGCTGAAAGGTTTTAGTCGAGGCTCGAATCTCATAGGAAAACTGGAAAGTTCAGATTTTAAAAGAAAGAAAACTCGAGTTAAAACTCAAATCTTTAAAGGAAAGCTGGAAAGTTTGAGGCAGGGCTTGAATCTTAAAGGGAAATTGGAAAGTTCGAGTCCAAACTAGAATTTCAAAGAAAAAATTAGAAGTTTGAGTCGAAACTCGAATCTCAAAGGAGAATCCGAAGTTCGAGTCAGAACTCGAATCTCAAAGGAGAGTTGGAAGTTCGAGTCGAAACTCGAATCTTAAAGGAGAATTGAAAGTTTGAGTCAGAACTCGAATCTCAAAGGAAAATTGAAAGTTCGATTCGAGCTCGAATCTCAAAGGAGAGTTGGAAGTTCGAGTCAAAACCCGCATCTCAAAGGAAAATCTTTAATCAAAAGATTGAATTTTGAAAATCGCCAGTGCAAGGACTGGGATTCAAAGTTTTGAGAATGACCAGTTCGAGGACTGGATTATTTGACTTGCAATGAAGAAGACCATCATAGTTAATTGTATGTGGTTTGATTTCAGAATTATCCCCTTATCCTGAACGGGGAACGAATAAAATTGAGGGGAATTGATGAAAAGGGATAGAAATTGATTAAAGATTGACAGAAATTAAGGAAAATTGAGGAAATATTGATGAAGATTGTAACCCAAAGGCTTGAAATTGAGAATTGGATAACCTGAAGGTTGAAATCGGAATTAGAGCTTTGAATTTTGATGAATGGTTAGTGCAAAGACTGAACCTGGGGGGCCAACTGATCAATCAACCATACACTAGCATGAGTGCTAGGCATACCGGTATGAGCGATGATTTTTGAAAATATACCAGTATGAGCACTAGATTTTTGAAGATGCACTAGTACGAGCACTAGATTTTGAAAATGCACCAGTGCGAACTTTGGATTTTTGAAGATGCATCAATACGAGTACTAGAGTTTTGAAAAATGCCCCAGTATGAGCATTGGGTTTTGAAATTGCACCAGTACGAGCACTGGATTTTGAAAATGCACCAGTATGAGCACTGGACTTTGAAAAATGCCACAGTACGAGTACTGGATTTTAAAAATATGCCAGTACGAGCACCAGATTTTTGAAAGTATACCAGTACGAGCACTGGATTTTTAAAAGTATACCAGTATGAGCACTGGATTTTTGAAAATGCACAAGTACTGGATTTTGAAAACGTCCCAGTACGAGCACTAGATTTTGAAAATATACCTATACGAGCACTGGATTTTTTAAAATGCACCAGCACGAGCACTGGCTTTTTGAAAGTGTACCAGTATGAGCACTGAATTTTTGAAAAATGCACCAGTACGAGCATTGGATTTTTGGAAAATATTGACACTGTTTTCCAATTTGAATTTTGAAAGGAGACCGACATTATCATGATATTTGGAAATCAAAGCGGGAATGATTGCCGGGGTTTCAGGATTATCCCTTATTCTGAAGGGGAAGAAGGAAATAAATTGACAAAATTTGTCACAAGTTGATGAAGAATAAAATTAATAAAAATTAATAAAGAAAAGATTGACAAAGCATTAATAAAATTGATAAAAATTGATAAAGAATGAATAAAATTGATAAAAATTGACAAAGAATAAAAATTGATAAAGGCTAACGAAAGTCTGGTGAAAAATTCAAAGATAAAAGATTTCAGGATTATCCCTTATCCTGAAGGGAAAAAAGAAATGCCTCGACGAACGAGGTTCAGGTTTATCCCTTAACCCGAGAGGGAAGAAGGAGATACCTCGAAGGCTGAGGTTCAGGTTTATCCCTTAACCTGAAAGGGAAGAAGAATACCTCGAAGGACGAGGTTCAGGTTTATCCGTTAACCTGAGAGGGAAAAAGAATAAAATTTGAGGAGAACAAAATCAAGAAAGTTTGAAGAAAATTTGTTTTGCAAAAGAATTCTCATAGGTAGCAATATTGCTCCTATGAGGGTGTGAACACCCCAAATTTTTCAAAATCTTTTAAATATTCCCTATCTGCCCCTAAATTCATTTTTTTGAGTAAATGGATCATTGCAAATCTAAATCCCAGTTCATTTCTCAAGTATTATTGAAATTAATTTCATTTCATATGTTTAAATTGATTTCGGATCTGGATCCATTGTCCAGATCCAAATCTGAGTTTCATTGTCCAAATTTTAAATTAAAATTACAGAAAATACCAAAAATAGTTTTAAATAGCTCGGACAGTCCATCCGACATCCGTTTGGATCCATCACGTTATATTTCTCGATTCAAGTGTCAAAACTCGAACATTTTCTCAAAACCTGGGTCAAAACCCCTTTTTCTGAAGAAATTTCCCCGAAATGGTCCGAAATTCTCAGAAAAATACTCTTGTAAATATTTCTCAGAAAAATACAAAAAATTAGTGTCTAATCTTTGTTTTCTCATAAAATCTTAGATTTTCATTCCGAAAATACAAAAAATAAAAAATATTGAGAAAAGAACAAAAATTTCAGAAATAAATGAAGGAAATTTCAAAAAAATGGTTTTTGAAAACCCATTTTAGAAAAAACTTTTTAAAGAAGCCCTTTTTTTGGAAAAAGCTTATATTCGATGTTAAGAGTCGAGTTAGGGTTTTGAAAACCCTAACTCTCGCCCTTCTCCTCCCTCAGCCGCCGCTCTCCTTCCCTCTCCATGGCGCTCTCTCCTCTTGTGGAACGGCCTTCCCATCTTCAAACCTTAGATCCCCATGGGACCTCATCTCCACCCTTCATCTTCAACCGAATCCATCCTTCTCCTCTTTAAAAGAAGCACGAAGGAGAAGGATTCGGGACCCGTTTTCACCCTACCACAGCATCTCCTCCTTCAAAACCGCTTCTTCACCTCCCCACTTCTTCTTCCCTCTTCACACTCGGTACCCATCCTTCCCCTTGAAGATTCTTCTCTTCTGCACCATCCCCTTCTTTCTTCCTCTGGCTTTCTCCACCAACTGATGTAAGTTGACTTCATTACAAAGATACCGCCAAGGAGCTCGATCAACCCTCTGTTACAAATACAGGTAAGTGATCGTTCTTAAGTAAATTCTTCATTTACAGTCTTCGTGGTTTCCTTCCTTTCTTGATATTTCGTTTGAAGCACAATCCGTAGAATCGACCTACGTATGGTAGTGTCGATCTACATGGTGCCACAATAAACAGAAGGAACATCTCCAACATTCATTTTAGCTCTGATTTTTGTTTATTTGGTTAAATCTAGCCTCATGTTACACCTCCCCATTTCATGTTCTGTGCTTCGTTACATCATGACTTTCTTAACTTTATCGCCCTTTTCAATTCAATAAGTGGCTCCTTCAACCGCATCTGATCTAATCCGGCATCAGATTAGGGGCATTTGGTAGAGATTCTAAATTGATCTTAGGTCCTCCCTGTGATTTTATCACATCTTATCAGGAAGAGCCGAATCACTATGTCTCCAGCGATTTCTTTTCACTTGTTTCAATTTTCTGTCATGGTGAATCATCTCTAGTGATGGGATAGCATTGGAATCACTGGATTTTCTGTTTTCGTTTCGTAATGGCTCGTTCCCATTTGATTTCCTATTTTGATTACCATTATTATCATCTTGTCTTGTTATATTCCTGTTAAGAGCATCGTTTTTTTTTGTTTTTTTTTTATTTTCTCTGCATTTTATTTTATATTTTGTGGTCTCTGGAATCTTGTTTCCAGTATGCTCTTCCTCCAGTACCCCTGCATCCCATCAATAGTAAAAAATGGATCTCTGATCTACTATGATATCAAGATTAATTTGTTGAATGTGAGTGTCAATCTGACCCGTTGTTACAGCAGATTCGATTGATCATGGATTCTCCCACTATGCTTATATTTATTGCTTTTAAGAGCTAAAAACTGAATGTTGAATACCACAAATGGTTACATCTGTGTTTGTTCATACATGAGATTGCTTGGATTCATCTGGCAAGCACCCACCCAAATGGTCCTCCCCAAAAGGGGCAAACCCATGTCTAGTATTGATCCTTTCACTGTGAGCATTCAAGGAATATAGGACTGGAAGCTAACCTGTACGAAGTTCAGCTCGTGGGTAAAGACTCAAATGACTGGTTCGATCCTCTTCACAACGGATTCTCAAGTAATGCAGGCGACGTTAACCTAAAAATTAGGCATTCAGATCTCCATTTGCCAAATAAGATCTTTTTTGCTGTGGAATCAATTAAATCCGCTAAAAAAAGGAGAAGAGCTGAGTTTTGGAATCAATTTCGTTGGAAATCTCTGCTACGAAGAAGAAAGATTTTCTTTTCGTGAATGTATCATGTGATCGGTTGGAGTATCAAGGTAAGCTTCTGTACTGTATACCTGCGTATGAACTATCATTGCATCAGATCTTTGATTATGGTATGAGTGTGTTCTTTTCACTTCTTTCCTGATATAATTGCATCTACAGTATGTTCTACTACTTGGTCAGCACCATTGAATGGAATTGATCCTCTGAATGTAATTTCCCTGATTCTCTTAATTCATTAAGGAAGTAGCTAATTTATAAAAGCCAGCTTCCCTGTTGTTCCAGATCTGATGATGTAATTATAATATTTTTTTTTTAGTAAAAGTGTGTTGAGATTAGATACATATAGTTAGCTTCTTGATTCATTTTAATTCTTGTGTTCATGGGTAGTAGCTACGAGTTAACTACCAATTTAATGTCCATTTAGTTGTCTTGATCAATAGCTCAATCTATCGTGTGAGACATATGATCTTCTCATCAAGAAGTGCAGTAACAATATACAGGCTATGGTGCTGACCAAGATGGTTCACTTTAACAGCATTGTGATTTAGTGTTCACGAAGTGAAGTGGCGTCGGTAAGTATGTCATCCAGAGACTGATCCCCTTTTAATTCAGAATTTTCTAGTTCTGCAAAATGGTCCAGCTTCTTACATACTGTCAAAAATCAATTATTCCATGTATGTTTTAGCAAGATTTATTTGGAAATAACTTATGCGTTAGCTTATTGGTTTGCTTAAAGCCCACCTTGGTGATTGTGATCTCGATGCTCGTAAAACAGCATCATCCATCATATGCTCACAGTAGATACACGACACTACTTTGCACTTACCTTGCACCTTCACTTCAGTCACTATATCACATCATCTCCATCCTCAAGGCACGACCCTGCTACAGTGCCACTTGCAAGTAGCCTTTATATACTTTGTTGCCTCATCTTCTTTTCACCACATCCCCATCTTGTATACATACAGGGAACCACCTTCAACTTTTGTAGCAGTGTTAGCATAGTATATCTGTTGGCTCCAACATCATACATCACATGAACACAGTACATACATATTTGTTGATTGTTTCCTGCATTCATCATAGTGCGTTTTAACATTCCATTTGCATGCCTATATTCATTAGTTTAGGGATTAATTGGTACATATGTTTTACCACTAGTTTAACCTATAATGTAGGCATCAACATATCATTTATATATTTTAGGCAACCATTCCCCATTCCATACACATGCACAAATACCCATGTCCATTACACCCTGCTAAGCCTATATAGGTCCAGCAGTATATAAATTCACAATTTTACTTGGGTCTGTAGACCCACCTGGTTGAGGTCCTATACATCCTTAAGCACAGTTACCCAACACTTCCTGCACCTACACAGCCCTTCCACAACAACATCTACATAGTCAATACTCCAATACATTGCACAGCATCCATACCTTTATCATTTGTTATATCATTATGGCATTATATTCAACAGTCTCTTATTTTTTTATGATAACATTTTCACTATACTGTGCATATGTATGTTTTACTTGCACCTCCTGTGTTTTCATTGCTGCCATATTTACATTCCCACAGCCTCAAATATCACTCCCAGCTACCTATATTAAGTATATATCACATATGATATATATATATATATATATATATATATATATATATATGTATATACATATATATAGGAATATATATGTATATATATACATCTATTTATATATACGCATATATTCGTATGTATATAGGCATGCACCTGTGTATACATAGATATGTAATATCATTCTTCATTTTTTTTTTATCATTCATCTCTCGGGACATGAACACTTCATCGATTAACATCTATATGTGCAAATTTTTCTTCTCTTTTCATACTAACCCAATTGTTTTTGCAGAAAATATATATATAAAAAAAAAGGGAAGAGAAGGGTCATTATTTAGGAGTTGTAAATTTGATTTCATATGTTTTAATAGCTAGATTCGAATGAGAATTTACATTTCCTGTTTTAGATAGAATAGATGAGCATTGTAAATACCATGAATTACTTGTTTTCATGCTTTTACCTCTATTTTTCAAAATCTCACAAATGGGAACACGAATGGCACGTGCACCATTTTGTAAGAGGTAAATTAATCCTAAGTTGATGATTTACATCAATGGCCATAGTCAGGATGTAAACAAAACTTAGGATTTTTATCTTTTATAAAATAACACTAGATCCACACTGGATCCTCTTCAAAATCATCATATTTTCAAATATTTCTTTCTTTTATTAGAGTTTAACTTAAAATTAGCTCAAAATATATACCAATGGCCATAGTCAGGGTATATTGAGAGTTAATTTCATTTTAAACTCTATAAAAGCACAAAAATATGTTTTATTCTTCACCTGAATTTAAATATAGATTATTATATAATACATTCAATGACCATAGTCAAGGATGTATTATATTTTCAATCTTATTTCAAATTCATTTAAAGAATGAAATAGCTTTTCAAAATCCAATTTCAAAAATTTAAATTCATTCATCATTTAGGATAGAATTGCATCATATTTCCGAAATTTCCTCTTCAAAAACTCCAAGTAATGTAAATACTTTCTTCTAATCTATCTTCAATCCTTATCAAATCTAATTCATTCTTTCAATTTTCAAAATTCTATTTCATTTGTAAATCTCAAAGTTCAATCTAACTTTGAGATTTCAAATTCATTTTATATTCAAATTTCAAATCGGATTTTCAAAGTTCAATTTGACTTTGAAATTCCAAATTCATCTATATTTAAATACTCCAAATCAAAATCCAAAGTTCAATTTAACTTTGAGATTCCCTTTATTTTCTAAATTTCAAAATTCAAACTTCAAAATTCAAGGTCTAATTTGACTTTGAAATTCATTTATATTCTAAATTTCATTTTTTAAATCTGGAAGTTCTTGATTCATCTTCTAAATTTAACAACTCCAAATCCATTTTAGGATCCAGAATCCAATTCCACTTGTGGATCTCAGATTTCAGATCCAATTTCCTTGTAGGATCCAGGATTCAACACTCATATTGGATCTCAGACTTCAGATCCAATTCCATTTTAGGATCCAGAAGTCAATTCCACTTTTGGATCTCAGACTTCAGATCCAATTTCCTTATAGGATCCAGAATCCTATTTCACCTTGGATCTCAGACTTCAGATCCAAATCCATTTAGGATCTAAAACCAAATTCTACTTTGGATCTTAGACTTCAGATCCAATTCCATCTTAGGGTCCAGAGTCCAACTATACATTGGATCTCAGACTTCAGATCCAAATCCATCTTAGGATCCAGAACCCAATTCTACATCGGATCTCGGATCACAGATCTTAAGTCCATTTTAAAGATCCAATTCAATTTCAAAATCTAGATTTCGAATCCAATTCCCTTTCCAAATCTCATCTGAATTCCATAAATCCACATCTATTTTAGATCCAGTTTAAAGATCCAATTCCATTTCATTTCCAGATTCCAAATCTAAATCCACTTACAAATCATATCTGGATTTCTTAAATTCATTTCTACACCATTTAGATTTCTCAGATCCATTCTAAATTTAAGATTTCCAATTTCAAAATCTAAATTCAATCCCATCTCAAGTATTCATTTCCTTTCTTAAATTCAAGTTCAAATTCAAAGTTCATTTCCAACTTTGAAATTTCATTTCCTTTCATTTTCAAAAGCTTCAAGTCATTCTCAAAATCAAGATTTATTCTTCCAAATTCTAATTTACTTCAAAAACTTAGAATTTCTCTGATCTATCTCAAGCTCTAAGTTAAATTCAATCTTTTCTTCATTCCTTTACCAAGTTCATCTCAGAATACTTGGAAATTTTCAAAACATCTTTCAAAAGGAGCATACATTCTTGCATTGCACAAGCATGATTCTTTATGCATTTAGAGTTAGAATAAATTCTTATATTATATTTAAGCAAAGCAAAAGGCATAGATTCGATCCTTGGTTCGATTACCCCTGGTAAAGGCGCCAGGAACGGTCGAACCTCGTACCGACGAGCAAATCCCGTCTCTCCATTTTCCCGCAATATTTTCAAAACGGAGGCGAGTTATTTTCTAAATATTTTTCAAATAAAGGTCAAGTGAAAACCCGCAAAAGAGTTCCTCTTCTCTCTCTCTTTCTTTCTTTTTTCTTCTCTCTTTCTTTTTCTTGCTCTTATTTTCCTCCCTTCAAAAAGGAGGAAAATAGAGATAAGAAAAGGAAAAGAGAAGGAAGAGAGAGAAATCACAAGTGAGGAAAATTTTTGCGATGATCACAGTTTTGGCGACCGTGATGGGACCCGTCTTCGTCCGGTTGGATCTATGCCTTTGCTTTGCTTTTATATAATCTAAGTCTTTATTCTTCTATGACAACTTCATTTCCATGCAAACCTTAGGAGCCTAGACTCTGTCCTAAAGCTGACATCATTGCATATAGGATCTAAGTATGGTTTGGTAGGACCATATTGAGGAGATTATTCCATGTTAACATTAGACTTAGGTCTTAAATACAACTCTCCTCAATTCTAGGGATTGAATGTAAACAATGTATGCAAGTGTATGCTTCTCTTTATTTAAATCTATCTCTTTTAGACTTGCATTAGAGCTTTCTGATTTTATTGCATGTTGATCATATTTTGAAAACATCCCTACCTATATTTGTCCCGGTCTTCACGTTGCTAGGCTGTCTCACTGAACCATAGTTCGGGAGAGAGCCTCACAACTAGACCATTTATTTGGGTTCGCGCCCCCCTACCACGTACCTAAGGGCCATAGTCCGAGGTATATCGGTAGGTGCTCAAGGATGTTGGGAAGCCATTACCTTAGAACCGAAGAGATATCTTATATGCCACGTACTTCGAGCTTCGGCTTGAGTATATCGGCATACTTTGATGGAAATCAGATGATCTAAATCTTAGAGTTAGGATTAAGGTCCTATCAGCCATTTCAAATATTGCATATAGAGTCAGCTTTAGGGTGTGCTATTTATACATCCTTGCTTGTATGTCTATGATTGAATGATATTATATATGTATATATCTTCCTTATAATTTCCAAAACCCTGGGTATATATTATTCAAAATTTCCTCTTTTAAAACCCCAGGTGTATTACCTTTTCTTTCTGATTTCTTCAAATTCTTTGATCCTGCCTGCAATTCTTCAAATTTTTCTTTAAATATCCTCTTTCAAATTCTTGTCAAGATATGTCCCTTTTCAAAATTAAGTATTTGTTTATCCTTTTTTTAGAAAAACAATGTGGTTGTCACAAATTTTGGTGACAACCCAATCCCTCGTAATGGGATATTTTCATTATCAGACTTTGACTTCTTCCTTTATCATAATTTTTCCTCCAAAAAATTTCGTAAATATCCCATTCTTACCTCCAGAGAGGACATTGATATTTCATCATGGTTCAGACGAGGACTGGAAAGGAGACAGTGCCCCAGCAAAGCGACAGCGAAGGAGAAGAAATGAACTCCATCAGGTCATCCAAGCAGCAAGGCCAAGAAGCAGACAGCAATATTAACTCAGCTACATACAATTTTTTCAGAAAGTGATGGCCAAAATGATGTCTGAAAAGGCTGAGGAAAACCCTGAGAAAATATCTTCTAAAAGCAAAGCCAAGGGAAAAATCAGCAAAAAGGAAGTTCAGTATGACAGCACTTCAGAGTCAGCAGAGGAGGACTTAGAGGAAGAGCAGCCGACATATTTTCACAATCCCTTGTATCGGCCCAAGAAAGTCAATGAGGGGCACGAGTCAGCAAGCAAAGCCAAAGGTCAGATCCCAGCAGAAGATCCGATGCAGGAGAAAATGAGAGAAATGACTCGTGCAATCAAAGACTTACAAGCCCAAGACAAAGGCAAAAAGAGCTACACCGGTGCAAATTTTTATGACAGCCAAGAAGGAGATGACAACTGGGAAGATCTTTCTTGTAAATTCATAAAGTTTGATGGGACCGGTAACCCCAAGGCTCATCTGGCTACATTTTTCGCCGAATGCAACCGATTCAGAAAGAACAATAGGGCTTTATTCCTATGCTTTCCACGCAGTCTAGAGGGAGTTGCAGCAAGAAGGTATGCCGACCACATCAACCCGATTGAACTGCGAGAATTTGACAAAGTCATCAACTTGTTTATTGAAAGGTTTCTCTTCAATACTGAGGCGCCGCCAACCCTCAACCATCTTTTCAACCTAAAGCAAAATGACAATGAGAGGGCAAAAGATTTCATTCATAGATGAAGATCCACCTGCAACCGGATGAAGGATCCGATACCAGAGGGGCATGCACTCTCAATAATTTTGAACAATTTCTCTCAACCTCTGAAGGGTCTGATCTCCACTTCTCCGTCTAAAACCTTCATCAAGTTAATAGAGCGAGTCGAATGGCTCGAAATGGGATTAGAGAATGGAACCTATCATGGCATCACCTTGGCAGGAGGCAGTCAGGATGTGAAAAAGAAAACCAACTTTACCTTTTCTACCAGTTCCTCCAATGGCAAAAACAAAAGAGGTGGCAGAAAGAACCACACTGGCGGGTCAGGCAGAGATGACTGTTCCAGTCAAAAGAGTGGGATCAGCAGGCAGAATGGCAGCCCTCCCTCGAGCATCCAGTTAGAGTCTAAGCCCCAAGGGAAGCCGAAGCACGATGGTTGGGGATATGACCGTGAGTTTACCCCCCTAGAGCAAACACTCGAGGAAGTTCTTGAATATATGACAACAAAAGAGATGGTTAAACTTCCCAAGGTAGCAGATCCACCTGTGACTATGGGAAGGTTCAAGGATCAGTTCTGCAAATTTCATCGGGCGATGGGGCACGACATCGAGCACTGCTTTGTTTTCAAAAACATTGTTCAAGACTGCATTGACAAAAAGCTGTTGGTAGAAGAGTAGCTACCCGTCCTGGCCTAGCTTCCCGAATCATGTCAATATTTTTCTGCTTTCTCTTTTTTTAGTCACCTAATAGGGACAACTCAGTCCCAGTCTTTTGTGACCTTTGGTCAACAAGCTTGTAAATATTTCATGTCGTTGTTATCAATGTTTTCCTATCAATGAAAATGTCAAAATTTTCTTCATACCTGTTGATATCAAATACCTCTATCCTTCGCCAACATGGAGCATTTATTTTGGAAAAAATTTTGTATTTCTCCTATTCTTTTTAAAATAAGGGACAATCCTAAAAACATCATCATGAGAGAAATGATATTACATATGAGGATTTTCAAAATCATAAAAATCTTGAGAATTTCTGCAAAAAATTCTTCATGATCACCGAAAATTCAATATTTTGATCAAATCTTCTTCAAAGTAAACAATTACACTGATTTTTCTTAAAATGGATTTTTAAACCATTATCTTCAAAATTAACCCTCATGATGATCTCTCATGATGATTCCTTTTAAAAAGGATCAGATCTCACACTGATCGTTCTTCTTACAAATGAATTTTCTTCCCAAAATGATTTCTCATTTATCTGTTAAATAAACATTTTCCTTTCAAGATCCCATATGCAGGCAGGATCAGAAAAACTCTTTTTTCTCTTAAATCTTATAAATTTTCAGTTAAATTTGATATTTATATCAGTTTCATTCATTTTATTCATGTTTTTTATAAAGTTTATATCAATTTTATCAAGTTTTTATCAATTTCTCCTCAATTCTATTAAATTTTATCAATTCCTTTACCCTTTCAGGTTAAAGGATAAACCTGATGCCTCTTTCCCATGAGGTATTTCCTTTTATTTTTTTGTTCCCCCTCAGGTTAAGGGATAAACCTGACCCTCGTTGTCCGAGGTGTTCCCATTCAGGATAAGGGATAATCCTGAAACCCCTCGTAGGAGCAATAACGCTACCTATGAGAATTCTTTTGTAAATACACATTTTGCCAATCTTTATTGATTCTTTATAGATTTATATCAATTTTCCTTCATTAAATTTTCTTAAATTTTATGCTTTTTCCCGCTCAGGATAAGGGATAATCCTGAGACCTCTCGTAGGGGCAATGATGTTACCTATGAGAATTCTTTTTGCAAATACAAGTCTCATCAAATTGATTTTCTAAATTTCTTTTCTTAAATTCTATTCTATCCCCTTTCAGGTTAAAGGATAAACCTGAACCTCGACATTCGAGGTATTCTTTCTCAGGATAAGGGATAATCCTGAAACCCCTCGTAGGAGCCACAACGCTACCTATGAGGATTCTTTTGTAAATACAAGTTTTGTTAATCTTTGTTGATTTTCTAGATTTATATCAATTTCCCTTCATTAAATCTCTTTAAATTCTATTCTTATTCCCATTCAAGATAAGGAAAGATCCTGAGACCCTTCGTAGAAGCAATAACGCTACCAATGAGGATTCTTTTTGCAAATACAAGTTTTATCTATTCTTATTGATTTCTAAATTTATACCAATTTTTTTTTAAATTCTATTCTTTTTCCCATTTAGGATAAGGGATAATCCTAAGATCACTCATAGGGGCAACAATGCTACCTGTGAAAATTCGTTTTACAAAAATAAAATCAAATTTTCCTCAAATGTCCTGCATTTTCTTCAAAATTATATATCCTTCTGTCTTCTCAAAGTTTATTCTTTCTATGTTTCCCGTTCAGGACAAGGGGCTAATCCTGAAAATTGGACCGCATACAGCCAAATGTGCTGCTCCATCTAAATCCTAAATCCTAAATCCTAAATCATAAATCTTGTCTTATCTCTTCTAAATTCAAGTCTCAAGTATATCCTCAAAAATCTCCCTCTTCCCTTTCAGGTTAAGGGATAAATCTAAATCATTGTCTATTATATCCTAAATTCTCACCAAAATGTCTATCAATTTCATCAAATGTCTTTTATTATCAAGCCTGCGGGTTACAATTTCATCAATGTATATCCTTTTCAAACCTTCGGGTTACAATTTCATCAAGGTATATCCTTTTCAAGCCTTCGGGTTACAACTTCATCAATGTATTTCAAGTCCAAAGCCTTCGGGTTACAATTTCATCAAATATCCATCATTCTCAAACCTTCGGGTCACAACTCTGTCAATATCAATCATTCTTCCAAAAAATCCTGCTTTTGATCTGGTTGTACAAACAAATCATGCTTTCGAGCTGGTACTTCCAAACAAATCCTGCTTTCGAGCTGGTCGGGCAATCAAATCCTGCTTTCGAGCTGGTCGGACAAACAAATCCTGCTTTCGAGCTGGTCGGTCAATCAAATCCTGCTTTCGAGCTGGTCGGGCAAACAAATCCTGCTTTCGAGCTGGTCGGTCAATCAAATCCTGCTTTCGAGCTGGTCGGGCAAACAAATCCTGCTTTCGAGCTGGTCGGTCAATCAAATCCTGCTTTCGAGCTGGTCGGTCAAACAAATCCTGCTTTCGAGCTGGTCGGGCAAACAAATCCTGCTTTCGAGCTGGTCGGTCAATCAAATCCTGCTTTCGAGCTGGTCGGTCAATAAAATCCTGCTTTCGAGCTGGTCGGGCAAACAAATCCTGCTTTCGAGCTGGTGCTTCCAAAAAATCCTGCTTTCGAGCTGGTTGGTCAAAACAAAAATCTAAATATTCCCTCCCAAGTTTCAACTCAAGGTTTCGTCAAAATTTATATTGAGTGATTATTTCACAAAGAATCCTAGAAAACTTTGCCAATCTGCTAAAAATATTTGTTGATTCCAAATAAATCTTACTGCATAAAAGAATTACCTCGGATTACCTCTAGTATTTTTCATAAAAGGTGAAACTCTTTGCGAAAAAGAGGTAAAATTCAAATCTTTTTCCTGTTGATCAACCAAAAGGATGAAAGAAATATCCTCGGTATGATTAGTGAAATAAATATTCGATGACATTGAAAAGCCGGAAGCGAATTGATACAGTCCAAAATACATATGTGCAGTCTCATGTGAACAAGTATGTAGGAATTATGATTTACCAGAGATTTAATCCTCATATACATATATTTTTCTTTCTAAGTTTTGTTCCACTTGAACCCTTATCGGTCCCATTTGTTATTTCCACATTTATTTGTTTGAATCCTCATTTAATTCTTACCATGTGGGTACGCACAGGCATTCGACATCGTAGCGGACCGAGATTATACGGGGGTTCATATAACCCGTATAACTAGCCGTACGGATACCCAAAAGGGGCACGGTGCTCGACCGAGAGAGATCCCCAATTGGCAAGAACTAGCATTGGATGCACCCATAACTCTTCTGCAGAAGACTCGGACCCACCCCCTAGGACTCACTGGTGGTCCTGGTCCCCTAACTCCGAGGACTGGGGACCGGGTGAGACGCCTCGCTCTCACAATACAAGTATGTCCCACGGAGTGTGTACCATCCACTCTCTCCAAAGTGGACCATGGGTCTGGTAACATACACTGTGATCCAGTGTACCCAGAACCCGGGAATCCAGTAACATACACCGCCGTGGTGTACCCAGAAACCCAAAGAGAAACCAGTAACATATACCCTATTTCGGTATACCCAGTTCTCGTAACTTGTCTTCTTGTATTATAATATTTATTATGTATGGCTAACTCGATGAAGTCTTCTTATGCCAGTTAGCACACCGAAATCACACGACTCTCCGGACCTATAATTCTATCTCGAGTTATACCATCCTCAGGTCATGCTCTACGACCCCTTCTGGGTGTACGAGCATTCCCACTCCTTTTTAGTTCTCACAACCATGTGCCTACCACCATGCTTCGCCCACGTGAATAGTTCACATTAAGGACGTGGCCACAACAGCTCTTCTGCATAATAGAAAAATGGTTATATACTTACGCGATACTCTGTGGAAAAGAGGGTCCATATATGTATATATGTATATCTATATATCTATATACTTATATATATATATATATATATATTTTTTTAGCAGTTACTGATTATCTATCATTCTACCTGTCCACTTTATTGAAGCCACTGTAACCGACATGACTCTGCAAACTGTTTGATGTGGTACCACCAAAAGCAGTGGTTTCGGTACTCTGACCCACTACGGTGAATTTGCTAACACACTACGTTGGCCACCGTAGAATTCAGTTCTGTTGAACCTACCCACCAGCCACCCTATCAGTCCAGACCAGACGAACTGGACTCCAACCGTCATAACCCAGCCGGTCCCAAGAGGCCCTACAGCGTGCCATCTAATTGGCCCCTTACTATCTGTAACAGTGATCAGTTTCACATAAAAATCCCATGTTATGTCACTAGGCAACCACAACGATGTCTTAAGCTCCAGCAAGAAGAGAACGTGTATTCATTCCTATAGGTAATCCGTTAGTCAGCCTAATCCTTATATGAGTTAGAAATATTAAAGTGATAAGCTAAACCCCACCATTAGAACAGGTTCACGTTGAGGTGAGGTACCTTGATCTGGACATATGAAAAAAAATTCCCTCTTAATGTAATTGCAAAATCTCAATATGTTTGGGTATTAAAAATTATTTCACTACCTTATGTTCACGCTAGGCATACAACTAAAACTAACAAACAGGTGATCTGAAATTGAACTAATTCACACCTTTATTATACATATAGTTACGTTGGGAAACCTGATTTATTTATTGCTATTCATTCTATGGTAATAGTCTGAAACCCAACTCCAATCACTAATTTCATGAACCAACATTATAAAAAAAAATCTGGGGGTTTGATGGTATAATTCAAATACTGTGATATCACGATTAGTGAGGATTGTGTGCTGTATACATTGAGTGATACACAGTATGCTGTACATGGGACAAAAAAAAAACTACACCATAAACCGATAAAAAAAAATCTCTCTTATTAATTCATGTCATCATCCAGATTGAGGTTTTGGACCTCTTACAACCTTAATTTACTTGCAGTTCTCAAAGTAGTGTGAGCAAGACATGAAAAAAAAACATAAGACTAATAAGCCTACCAGATTTTCTTTTTTCCTGTAAATCATATTAAATCCCACGATTGAACTAATCACTCAGGTTCTGTTTGCTCACTAACTGGGTTGCGACACACATAAACCCATCTGCCACTGGATGCAAAAATTCAAACTCTACGCTATTGACGGCTAATATTGAAGATGCCCTGACGTCTACATTGCAAATGGCCCTTCCTTGACGCGTTTTATTTTCAGACTACCTGAAAGGAGAAATTCGATACTAACGTCTAAATTCATATTCGAATCATACATGTGACACGTTTAAATCAAACTATACGAGAAATATTCCCCTTTTTATTTTCCAGATTTTTTTTTTCTTTCTAGGTCTAATGGTTACTTGGTTTAATGGGAGTGTTTGAACTACCGAATAACAAATCCATTATATGGTTTAGGAACGCATTACATTGCAAATAATGTATTTAGTTGTGTATCCCCTACCTCGTGAGAGCGTGAATCCACCAGAAAAATGTTCGCCTTCCTCGCAGACGTTCGGTAGCCGTGCACCAACTCCTCGCCGGGATCAATGGTGGGAAGTCGTTCAGCTGGTTGAACTGAAGGGGAGAGGGAAGGAGGGTCACACGTTTGGGCTGAAGGGGGCGAGAGAGAGAGAGAGCAAGAGCTTGGGTTCCAAGGTATTTCGTTGGTTGTTGTAGGGTTTCTAAAAAAAAACGTAAAATTAATATGGCCTTTATTGCAGCCTTCCCAATTGCTGGAATGTTGGGCTTCCAAGGTGGCCCAACGTTCAGCCTTTCCTAAAAGAAAATCGCCCCTACCTCCGGATTAAATTCCTCCTTTATTTCCACCTTGATTTCTTATTTATATTTTTTTTTCCTTGGTTGGGCTTCCAAGTTGGGAAAAACGCCCATTCCTTTGGGCGTCACCCTTTCCCCATTTAAGTCTCCTTAAATGGGAAGTTGAAACGCCCAATTAGAGAGGAGGAGGAAAAAAAAATCGTTAATCCTTTATAAAAAAAAATGTTCTTTATTTTTGGTGCCCTGGGGTTTTGAACTGAGGTCTCCATCCGAATGGGTAACTAGCCCCACCATTGCACCAGGTTGTGTTTCGTTGCCATACCTTGCAACAATAACCCATTTGTCCTCTTTTGATGCATTTTACAAAAATAGCATTTTCTAAAAATATTCGGGTGTCCATGGGGTTTCGAACCACACTCTCTTCCTATTGAGGCAACCCACCATACCAGTGCGCCAATTCTTACTTGGTTGTACTTCTTTTCAACTCAAACTACTTCATTGATGGGCGATAATCGCAAGAGGTGATACTTGTCGAGATATATTTTGCGAATGTAGTTGAAATTAAAAATTTGAAGCTGGATTTTTAGGTGGGTTTCGACTCCATCCAAGATCCAAATCCCTATATACTATTCGAACCTGATTGTTTGATCTGCTTGATCCATTTGTATCGATTCTTCATCCCTTTTGACGAATCCATTTCCAACAATTATAACCTTTATTAAATTTGATAATTGTCGAAATTTTGTGGGCTTTACATGGATTATATGAAATAACAAAAAAAAATGTCGTGAATGTTGTGCATGAGGAAAAATTATGGGTATAACAGATCAAGGTGTAACCTTTACAATGCATGATGTGAATGTACTAGATTTGTGACTGATTTCAAACGACTATTTGACAGTGGCAGATGATAAGAGTGGAGGTTTCCTACTGCTGGACCATAGGGGACTGCGCAACATTCTTAATACTCTGGACCGGTCAGGGATATTGCGCCCGAGCTCAAAGACTGTTACTGCAATGGTTTATTGCTATAAATGCTGTAATCAAGAGGGCACTGTCAGTTTCAGATGATTACTAAAATGCTGAAAGGGATCAGATGATGGTCTGCCCTATACTGCTGAAGAATGGAGTAACTGGCAATTTTTGTTCTGGAGGTACAGAAGGCAATGGCCATCGTGTAACTGGGGTAAACAGGCCACCAAAGGTAGTGGATGGTGGGTTGCCTGGATATGATGAACCTATGCACAAGGCGGTTATGACTGTAGGGAATCGTCGTAGCAATGGTGATAGGGAATATTATAACAAGCACTGCAGGTAACGGCTATAAGAGATGTTGCGGAATGGCAAAAGTGGAATGTATAAGAGGCCATAGATGCCATTGGAGGCAGCTGGGTGTTGATGGATGGATGAGAGCGATATCATGCTCTTTGTGAAAAACGAAAAATGAAAAGAATGCTGGAATTGAAGGCCACCCAGGTGCATTGAAGAGTGCTACTAATGATAGATGACAGTGGATATTTGTAAACACCCCAAATTTTCACCCTCATCCAGTGTTTGTCCATTTCATAGGTCATCACAGATTATTGCATGTCATTGCATTTCATTTTCGAGATCCAGCACTCCTATTTCAAAACATTCAATCCAGATTTGAATTTTAAAGCTTTTATTTCAAAATCAATTTCAAAACCTGGGTTTTTATTCAATACTCTGTCATTTTCCAACCCCAGGACTTTATATTTCGAAATATTTTCTCAAGGAAACAATCTGGATTCATTTCAAATTCAAATTTTAATCGATTTCAATTCACAGATGAGACCCATTGAGGTGGTGTCGCTTCTGAATTCCTCTATTCATCAAATTTCTCAAAGTTTTGAAAGTTTCAGTCCGATCAGGACTCTGTCCCAGAGTCCTAATCCGGTTAGGAGTCTGTTTTGAAGTCTGTTTTACTTTCATTTTCAATCTTTTCCGTTTGTTTTTGAAATTTAGGTCATTTTACAGAGTCCAGTTAGTTCAGGACTCTATTTTAGAGTTCGGTCGAGTTAGAAGTCTAACCCTCACTGTGTTTTCTGACTTATTTCATCATTTCTTGATAAAATCTTTCAAAAAATTTTACATTTGAATTCTAAAATTTAAAATCTCAGAGTCCTAAGAGTTCAGGACTCTAACTCGGAGTTCCAGTTCGCTTGAGACCCTATTTTCAGAAATCTTGAAGTTCAAATATCGATTTTAACCCCTTTTCAAAGCCATTTTCAGTGTTTATTTCAAAATTTCCAAAACTCGATGTGGGCCCACTCAGTTGGCACCATATCCAGAGGAATTCTAACTCAGTTAGAACCTTATGCCATTTCAAAAATTCTAGTTTTAAGATTTCTTTTGAAAAATCCTTTTGAAAACTCCTTCAATCTCAAGTTTTAAAATCGCTTTTTGAAAAAAACTCAAGTAAGGCCCACTCGGGGTGGTGCCATATTCGAGTCAGTCAGGGCTAGACTAGGATTAGTTGATGTCTTGGTTAGTGTTAGAGGTTTAGAAGAGTCAAAACCATTTTGAAAAACTCATTTTTGAAAGTTAGTTTTTAAAACTAGTGTTTTTAAAGGTTTTTAAAGGTGTTTTAAAAAGCCAAATGTAGAAAATGCCAAGTGGCATTACATTTGGGGATTTTTTAAGAAAGTCTAGGGGTTAATTAGGCACTAGTTTAGATAATTTAGGCTAGGGGTAGTTAGGTCTTTCCACCCAAAAATCGCCCCTCCTTAGAAGAGTCCAATTTTTTTAAAACATTTGAATTTTAACCTATTTTTTTTTTTAAATAGAAGGCCATAGGGGGTCGACTTTTCCAACTGGCTCTCCTTGGGATTCTTGGAGCTTCTCTCTCCTCTCCAGCCCTTCCTCCATTGCATCCACCTCAAGGTAATTTTTTTGTTTAATTTTTAGCTTTTATTTCATGTTTTTAATAGTTTTAAATCAATTTTAGCCATTAATACCTCCTATTTCATGGATTCAACCATGGTTTCACCTCAAGAACCATCAAGAATCAGCAAGAACGATCCAAGAAGGTGATCTAATCCTGTTTTGGGTGATTTACAGGGATTTTAATCCATTAGAATTAATTTTAATATGATTCTTTACATTATTAACCAGTAAAATATATGATTTACCCTTTTAATGGGTTAAATCTATGTTTTAAAGGTGATATCAAATTCCAGCCATTGATTCCCTGTTTTTTTTTTATTTTCATGGTTTATTCATGTTTGTTTTATGTTCTATAGCATAGAAATAATTTTTATTTACTGTTTTATGGTTTATTTTATTGATTTACATTAGTTAATGCATGGTTTTCCAAGTTTCTTAAATTTCTGTGTGTTTTAGGTTTAGAATAGTAAAGATAATGTTATTTCGGATTGAAGTACTCATTTTTTATTTCTGACTTTTTTATATGTGATGAACGCATGAGTTATTGAGTTACTGTAGAAAAATCAGAGGTTTTGGATCTCTGGAACCCTGTCAAAAAAATCAGACATCAAATCGGGTTTTTAAAGCTTTAAAATCGTGGTTAAAATCAAGAAGGTAACTTGCTGTTATGATATTTCTCTCATCTTATATCCGATTTTAGATCTGTAAAGTGCTATGGATTTACATTGAGTAGATCTGTCTGCTGTGAAATTTTCGGATATTTTAATCACTGTTTAGTATTTTTCCCCCTTCAGAGAATCTGTTTTTAAATTTAAAACTCATTAGGGTTTACCAAAACCCTAATCAGACTTGTGTTAGTCATAAATCCCAAACCACAGATCCGATTCATGATCTGTAAAAAGTGAGTATTTTTATTTTTATGTCTACTATTTACTATTAAAATTTCAGAGAATTTTGTTTAGGATTGCTATTTATGTTTGTATTTTCAATCTGAAACAGCTGTTTTAATCCCTGTTAAAAGTGATATATTTTAGCTCAGATTGCCGGAAGGGTTTCTCCCTAACCAGAGATGATTTTTCCGATCTGTAAATTGGGAAATTTTTGTTCTTCTTTTTAGTTAGTCTTTGTAAAATTTCATAAATTTTCATGGAGATTTGATCCCTGGTTCGGGTCTTGGATTGAAACTTGTTGATAAATTAGGTCAAAAATAGCATATTTTTAGGGTTTGATGTAATTTTCAGATTAATTCAATGTCAAAAAAATAATTTTATAATTCCAATCCGACATTAGGGTTATAAAAAGTGCAGGTACCAAATTTGATGAATTTTGGAATCCGATTGATGGCTGAATTAATAAAATTGCAAAAAGGGTACCCGAAGAATTCCAAAAACACTGTTAAAATCATATTTTTTGTGATATTATTGGGTTTTCGTGTATAAGCATATATTTTTAAGATTTAATCATATTCATAATCATATTAGGATACTTTAGGTTAAATTTGATGTTCATTTGACTTCATTTAGTGCATAAAACCTAAGTTTTATCCAAAATCTATTTCAGAAAACACTGATTTCAAGGCCATAGTCTTGCTATCGGGGGCAATTTGGTCATTTGACCTCAATTTCAAAATCCCTAACCCTAATTTTCATATTTTTAATCATGTCACATCATATTTGGTTTGATTTATTTTCATTTGAACTTCAAAACTTGCATTCTACCAAATATCTTTCTAAAAACCCTAATTTCAAGGCCATAGTCTTGTTATTAGGGATATTTTGGTCATTTTGACCCCAATTTCGAAATTTCATATTTTATCTTTATTATTTCTTTATATTTTATCATTTTTATTTAAGGGAATCATGGCAAAAAGGCTTATATCTAGCAAAATCCAATAATTTCTAGATATTGCTGGATAAATCTAGAAAAGCCAACATATCATCACTAACAAAGTTTTCTAGTTTTGCAGGTACATTGAAGACTTTATTTTTCATGTATTTAAATTTCAATAGTGATGTAAACTAAATTAAACTTTGGAATAAGAATTTACATTTCCTGCTTAGCTTAGGCAGCATTGCATATAGTTTATTTTTTTAAATAATGTTAATGTGTGATGGATGATGATTCATGCATATTCAAACTCACTATGGTCTACACGAATGGCACATGCACTAGCTTTTATGAAGTTTATAAACTTGGTGGAATTCGTATTTATGGCCATAGTCAGAATATGAAGGATATCTAGATTTATGATCTTCACATTAGCCACATTCAGCCTAGACTCTTAGGCTAATTTCAAAATGCACTGCATTTCTCAAAAATACAAAGAGTTTTTCCCAATTCCTCAAAATCATATTCATTCATTTCATGAATTTTCCAATTCCAATTCAAATTCCAAGTCAAAGGAATCAAATTCTTCAAAATCCTCTAAGTCTTATTCAAAAATCGATTTTCTCAAAATATGGATTTGCCAATGATATCTCAAGTATTTCCCAAGTTCCAAATTCGATTTTCTAAGTTAGATTTTCAATTTCAAAGTTTGAAATCAAAGAAATCGAGTTTTTCAAAGTTATTTCACATTTCTCAAAATCGATTTTCACAAAATCCTTATATTTCTTCAGAAATCGATTTTCACTTTCTCAAATACAGCATCTCAAAAATAATTCACAATTTTCAAAGAGTTTATTTTCCAAGAATCTTCCAAATATTTTTCAATCTTTGAAGCAAACATCATGTTTTCAAATGTGCATTTTCAGAAAATTCATAGCACATGCCTGATTCTTTGTGCATTTAGAAATTAGAATATGATTTAGACAAGTTGAATAGAGCAGAGCAGTAGATTGATCCTTGGTTCGATTACCCCTGTTAAAGGTGGCAGGAATGGTCGAACCTCGTACCGACAGGCGAGTCCCATTCTACGGAATTTTTCCGCATTTTAAAACGGAGGCGAGTTATTTTCAAAAACTATTTCAAAGGTCAGTTTGATTTGCAAAAGTAAAATTTTGCGATGATAACAGGTTTGGCGACCGTGATGGGACCTGTCTTTGCCTGATCAATCTAATGCTCTACTTAGTTCAAATTGTCAAAATCGATTTCCATGGAATGTCAACTTTGCTTTATGATATCATGTGAACCTAGGAGCCTAGGCTTGAACCCAGCTGACATAGAATGCATATAGACTAGGTATGGTTTGGTAGGACCATATTGAGGAGAATTATTCATGCTCACATAGACTTAGGTCTAATACAACACTCCTCAATTTAGGAATTGTATGAAAACAATGTTTGCTTCTTCAAATATTTCAAAATTCTATCTCTTTAGGACTTAGAGCCCTCTGTTTTCTTGCATGTGCTCATATTTCAAAAATCACCCTACCTATATTGTCCCGGTCTTCACGTTGCTGGGCTCTCTTCCAGAACCATAGTTCGGGACAGAGCCTCACAACTGGGCCACTTATTTGGGTGAAAACCCCCCTGCCACGTACCAAGGGCCATAGTCTAACGTATATCGACAGGTGCTCAAGGATGTTGGAAAACTTGAACCTAGAACCGGAGAATTTGATTTTATGCCACGTACATCGAGCCTTGGCTTGAGTATATAGGCATAACTGGATTGGACACAGATGATCTGAACCTTAGAGTTAGGATTAAGGTCCTACAGCTATTTCAAAATTTGTGTATCTAGAGTCAGCTTTTAGGGAATGCTGTATGTGCATACTTGATTGTGTAGGATGTGTTTAAATGTGTTAAAGTCATTTCTTTTTTATTTTCCATATTTTCTAAAATACTAGACGATTTCCAATCCATGTCCATATACTGTCCATGTTTTAAACCCTGGACGATTTTCAAATACTCCATTTTATGAAATATTAAAACCCTGGACGATTTTCATGAAATTCCTCTATTTTATTCAAAACTCTAGGTGATTTCCCATCTTTCCTTTCTTCTGGATCTCGAATTTTCTGCTTCATTTTATCCTGCCTGCAATTCTCTTTCAAAATTCCTGTATTTTCCCAAGTCTTATTCCAATTTTCTATGTCTTCCAGTCTGATGGCATCCAGTCAGCTTGATTCAGTCTTCCCTGAGGGTCACATCTCCTACGAGGTGCGACAAAGTCTTCCCGAGCATCGAGTCCTCAGCACCGGATCCTTCTTTCCCCGGTGGTACTATTTATGGTTCAAGAATTTCTCTCGTATGTTTCCGGACCACTTGGACGATTGTGGGTTAGAACTGGCATCCGCAGTGGGAAAGCAGACAATCAACGGCAACTTGATCCATGCACTAGCAGAACGGTGGAATCCGAGCACTTCTACCTTCTGGTTCCCGTGGGGCGAGATGACAGTACTGATGGATGAATTTTCAGAGATTATGGGATTGCCCGAGCCAGCCGGTCAGCCTGGAGATCCATTGGAGAAATAGTTTCTGATTAATGTTAAGGGTCTGGACCCTAAGGATGCCTTAGCTCGCATGACAGGACGCAAGTCTTGGCCATTGATAGAGGAGGATGGAAATGAATATGTGGACCTGCTCGAAATCTACAGACAGTATGGGACATTTGTGGAAGTCAGCTCGTTGTCCAGGACATCTCGAGAGAGAATTCAGCACGCGATGGTTCTGTGCACGGTGGGATTAGCTTTCTTTCCCGATGGACGGAATTACATGGATATCAGAATAGTTCAGCTTCTAAGGAGATGGGGAAGTCGATAGACCAGCCGCCTCTCGATAGCCATGGCCGCACTCGCCTTTCTATACCGAGGGTTGACTCGTTTCGCACTCGGAGAGTCAATCCTAGTCGAAGGGTGCACCTATGCCTTGCAATCTTGGTTCCTCCGGCATGTGCCCGCCCGAGCCAGTTCATTCAGATACAATGGAGAGAAGCTTCTTCCAGTTGTGCGATACTGGTTCTTGATCGACAACCTTCAGGAGGAAGAAGTCGTATGGGACTACTTCGATCGTCAGGAATCACCTCCCAGATATACCTACGCTTATGGCAAGCGGTTCAGGCTACTTGGCCCGTTCTTCTGCGCATACTATCATCCAGAGCGGTGCGTCAGGCAGTTCTCTCAGAGGCAGAAGCGCGTAGAGATTTGTCCACTAGCAGTGGTTCTGCCAGAATTCGACCTCGCATCAGATCATTGGTCCGGAGCATACCATTCTGCCAGACATGGCTGAGATTCTTTTGTCAGTCTTACTATTTTTCCTGGTCCTCGTGTATCTTCCGATTATCCGGAGTGGTAGAAAATTGTCTGTCCCCCTCCCCTCTATCAAGTGTATTATTGATAAAATCATGTTTTTCCCCTCAATAAAATTCCTTTATTTTACATTTCACTTTGGTTTGACGACCTCGCCTAGGTAACAAGGTATATTTCCAGTTGTTTATTTTGCAAAGAATAGCAACGCAATTGTCGTAACTCCAGCGACGACTCAATCCCTAGTAATGGGATATTATTTCAATTGTCTACCAAAATTCTCAATAAATATTTTCCTCCAACCAAATTTCCTTCAGAACCTAACCATCAATCCTACCTTGCAGAGAGCATCAGCAACATTCAAAAAGAACACTCGTGATACTCGATGGTTCATACAAGGTCCGGAAAGAAAACCCTATCAGTTGAAGGTGTCGCATACTCAGCCGCTTCGGAAGAAGAGATGGACTCCCCCTGATCAGCTAAAAATCAAGGAGAGCAGGTTTAGGATGATATTGATCCTCAAATGTATGTTATGTTCAAGAAAATGATGACCAGGATGCTGGCAGAGCAAGCTGAAGCCAGCACTGAACAGAAAGATAAGGGTCATGCCGTCAAGAATGTGAAGATCAGCAAAAAGCAGAGTCGTCACGAGGAAATGTCTGATGAATCAGAATCGGCAGATGATACTGACAAGGAATGTGAAAATAAACATGAATTCAAAAGGTCGATTCAGGGCCAGGGGTCGGCTTACAAATCCAAAAATCAGTCTGTTGATGACCCTACTCAGTCGCAACTAAAAGATATGATGAAAATGGTTAAAGATCTGCAGGCCCGCGACAAGGGCAAGAAAGTCTTCACCAGCGAAGACTTCTATGATGGCTTGGATGGGGACGACAATCTGGATAATCTTCCCAGAAAATTTATCAAGTTTGATGGTTCTGGCGACCCTAAGGCTCACCTCGCCATGTTTTTCGCTGAATGTTCACGATTCAAGCGTGACAATCGGGCACTCTTCCTTTGCTTCCCTCGCAGTCTGGAGGGAACGACAGCTAAATGGTATTCGGAGCACATCAACCCCATAGAGCTGAAAGAATTTGATAAGGTGGTGAATATGTTCATTGAGCGCTTTCTGTTCAACGCTGAGGCGCTCCCGACCCTCAGCCATCTCTGTGGCCTGAAACAGAGAGAAAATGAAAAGGCCCGAGATTTTATCCACCGCTGGAGGTCAGCTTGCAATAAGATGAGAGACCCCATATCAGAAGGGCATGCTTTATCCTTGATTTTAAGCAATTTCTCGCAGCCCCTAAAAGGCCTCATCTCCACCGCACCATCCAGAACCTTTATAGAGTTAACAGAGTGAGCCGAATGGCTCGAATTGAGTATGGAGAATGGTTTCTACGAAGGTTTCACTTTCACCAAGAACAACAGTCAGAATGAGTCGAAAAAGAAGACTCATTTCACTAATTCTGTCAGTAATAAATAGAATCATCGCAAGGGGCAGAATAGAGACTTTTGTTATGGGGCAGGAGGTTCAAACAAGAATGACCAGAAAGGAAAGTCGATCCCGCAATTCAGCAAGCCGCTTCAGCTGGAGCAGGGACCAAAACCCCGAGAGAAAGTGAAGCACGAAGGATGGAGCTATGAGAGGAAGTTCACTCCATTAGATCAATCACTCGAGACTGTACTCGAGTACCTGTTGACCAAGGAGATGGTCAAATTGCCCAGGCTGGTCGATCCTTCCGCT